>NW_017672730.1:11552-46581 GCF_001879085.1 Nicotiana attenuata | reverse complement strand
TAGTAATTACATTTGGACCGACTAGTAAGTGTCGAAGTCGACCTCTCATCTCTACGTTCTTGTAGATTAGTACGGGAGTACTTATTGTAGTACACATATTTTTGTACTCATGCTACACTTGCTGTGAGTTTTTTTGTTGCACAGGCACATGTACCTCTAGTGGCCTAATGGGTGTAGCAGCATGGATGATACGGAGACTTAGGTGAGCAGCACTTCTCGAGACAATCCGTAGCCAGTAGAGTGACTTTCAGATTACTGTATTTACTTTCTGTCCAATTTGTATTCCGGACGGTTGTTGTATTACATTGTTTTCTAGAAATAGCTCATGAACTTGTGACACCGGGTTCTGGGAAGATTATGGGATTGTTCAATATTAAATTTATTAAAGACATCATCTTATTTCAATGAATTTTATTATTTATTGTTTAATGCATAAAAGGAATGATTTCAATAAATACTAAAATGGGAATTTGATTAACTTCTTGGTGTTGGCTTGCTTGATAGTAGTGTCCGGCGCTATCACGACCCTTAGTGAATTTTGGATCGTGACAATTTTGGTCCAAATAAATATTATGGGCTAATATAATTGAATTAATTATATAAGTCCAATATATATGGATTAAATAAATAAGTCTCAATCCATTGGGCTAGCCCATTTAATTGGGCTAAGTGATGAGCCCACTTCATTAACCCACAATGTCATCTTCCTAGAGGCCCAGTTTGGCGCCACGTGCCAAATGACGTGGCGCGCCAAGACAAACGGAACATCCAATAGGATTGTGGCATGTGTCAAAATGACAAGGCATGCCAAGTCAAATCAAAAGGCCGATGAAATTGCGCCACATGTACAAGTGACATATCTAGGCCAATCAAATGCGGCCTTGTCACGCTTCAATCAGATTGGTCGGAGAGAGTTTGTTCTCATCACAACTCTTCCCTTCCACAACTATAAATAGGGGTCTTCATAACTCAAAAAGACACCAGAAATTATAACAATAAGTAAGAGAGAGCTCGTGGATCAAACACTGCGGATTTCTCTAAAAGCTACAAGTGTTCAAGTGTTATAAGGATTAAAAGAACAAGACGAAGATTCAAGAACAAGTTGTAAGCCCTTGGATTAAAAATACGTCAAGATCAAGATCAGTCCTCAAGCACTTGGATTAAAATAAAATAAAATTTCAGATTAAGCTCAAAAGCTCTTTTATTTACTGTTGAATAGTAGAATCAAAGGATTCATAGAGATTGTAACACTCAAATATTTGAAATAAAATACTACGATTGTTGCAATATTTTTCGGTCTTGATTTTAATTTTCTCGCCCGCAATTTCGGTCTTGACACTTTGTCATTTTAGAAAATCAAGAGAGACTTAATTTTTTTTTTAATATTGCCCTTAGTTATTAATTGTTCTACAATTAAAAGGCACACAAAATAAATAGGATATAAAGGAGCTAATAAGGGATAGATTAGTTATATTACTTTTTTCATTAATATTTTTGAATCTTATCGTGACAACTAAAAAGCCCTGTTTAGGCCAAGCTTACTAAAATTCGACTTTATTTTTAAAAAATTAAGTTTTTTTTACAAAAGTTGCTTTTGGTGTAAAGAAACTTATGTTTGACTAAGTAATTTAAAAAGTACTTATGAGTAGCAATTAACGTTTGACCCTAAACTTTTTAAAAAGTGATTCTAAGTGATTTTCTACAAAAGTTATTTTTTTCAGAAAAGTGCTTTTGGGAAGAAGCTACTTTCTTTGCCTCTAGTCAAAATATTTTTTTTTCCTTCTATAAGCTTGGCCAACCACCTTAACTTTGATGAAAAAAAGTATTTTTGGCCAAAAAAAAACTCTGCAAACGAACTATCTATATCTATATCTATCTATCTATATTATTATAAAAGCACAAATGTTAGGAAGCTAAATATTGAGAGACAAAAATATCCTCGACAAATTGATCGATCTTTTTGCCCTTTAAAGTTAATATTCGGGTTTGTAGCAAAATAATCACGAGGCACAACCAAATACGTAGCAAAATAAGATGACACATAGGAGTATGTAGACCCTGGATCAAACAGAACTGATGCATCTCTAGTGCAAACTAAAATCGTACCTGTGATAACTGCATCGGATGCCTCAACCTCAGGCCTGGCTGGGAAAGCATAACATCGGGGCTGGGCCTCACCACTCTGAACTACATCCCCGGGACGGCCTCCTCCTGGCTGGCCTCTACCTCTAGCGACATGACCTCCACCTCTACCGGTCTGACCTCGACCTTTAACACCTCCACCTTCACCTCTAGCTGCTTGACCCCTACCTCTAGCTGGCCGAGCGGGCTGTGGAACACCCGGTGCCTGAACCATAGCACGAGAACCTTGATGCTGAGAGCTGCTCGAGGCTCGAGGGCAAAATCTAGCAATGTGCCTCAGATCGCCACAAGTATAACAAGTCCTCGGCTGCTGGGACTGCTGACCCTGAAACTGACCCTGACGGCCTGAGTAACCACCCTGAAAACTCTGGAGCAGAGGTGCACTGATAGGAGCTGGTGATGCACTCTAGGGTAGCTGATCCGAATACTGCATATGAGAACCACGACCACCTGGAGCACCATGAGAAGCCTGAAGTGCTGAATGAAACGGCCTGGGAGGATGGCCTCTACCAAAAGAATCCCTGCCTCCAGACGAGGCACCACTGAATCGACCCGAATGACGAGGCCTTTTGTCAGACCCCTGACCACCCCCCTGTGATAGAACCATCTCAACTCGCCGGGCCACATTGACCGCATCCTGAAAAGAAATCTCGCTCCCTGTCTCCTTAGCGATCTGCAACTAAATAGGCTGAGCGAGTCCCTCAATGAACCTCCTCACTCTCTCTCTTTCTCTCTCTCTCAGTGGGAAGTATAATAAGAGCATGACGGGCCAAGGCAATAAATCTGGTCTCGTACTGAGTGATGGTCATAGAACCCTACTGGAGACGCTCAAACTGCCTCCGATAGTCCTCCCTCTGAGTGATAGGAAGAAACTTCTCCAGAAATAGCTGAGAGAACTGATCCCAAGTCAAAGCCGGTGACCCAGCTGGTCTAACCAAACAATAGTCCCTCCACCAAATCTTGGTGGAACCTGACAGACGAAAAGCAGTAAAGTCGACCCCATTGGTCTCCACTATCCCCATGTTCCAAAGAACCTCGTGACAGCTGTCCAAATAGTCCTGGGGATCCTCTGAGGATGTACCACCATAAGTAGTAGTGAATAGCTTGGTGAACCTGTCCAACCTCCACAAAGCATCATCAGACATAGTTGTTCCATCACCGGTCTGAGCTACCACACCCGACTGAACTACTCCAACTGGCTGAGCTGCTGGAGTCTGAAACTGAGGAGCCATCTGCACCGGAGTGCGAGTAGCGGGAGTCTGTGCTCCTCCCCCAGCCCGAGAGACGACTGGTGCTACAGGAAGTAAGCCTGCCTGGGCGACACTCTCCACAAGGCCCACTAGACGGACCAGAGCATGCTGGAGAACCGGGGTAGCGATGAACCCCGTCTGGGACCTGAGCTAGCCCTGCTGGAACGGTCTAGGCTGGAGCCTCCTCCTCAAACTCTACCTGAGGCTCCGCCGCTGGTGCTGCTGCCCTGGGCTGAGCCCTGCCCCTACCTCGGCCTCTAGCACAGCCTCGGCCTCATCCTCTACCCCTCGTAGGAGCTGCCACTGGGGGCTCGGGCTGCTGATCAGTGGATGAAGAAGCACGTGTTCTCGCCATCTGCGAAAGAACAGAGTAGAAGTTCAATTAGCATTGAGAAGTCAAATCACACGACAGAGGAGAATAGATGTGAAGTTATTCCTAAACTCTGTAGCCTCTGGGGGATAAGCACAGACGTCTCCGTACCGATCCCTCAAACTTTACCTAGCTTGTTCGTGAATTGTGAGACCTAGGCAACCTAGTGCTCTGATACCAACTTGTCACGACTCGGATTTCTCACCCTCGGGAGTTGTGATGGCGCCTACTCGTGAAAACTAGGCAAGCCAACTATTAAGGTTCTACACATTATCAATCAACCCAAACAATTATAAACAGTAACTATAGCTAAACAAATGAAAAGCGCGGAAGAGTTAAAATAAATCCAAGTACTCCAATACATGTCTACCCACGAATCTGGTGTCACAAATTCACGAACACTACGAATTTCTACAAATACTAGTCTGAAAAGAAAAGTACAACTGTTCTCGGAATGAAAAGAGACAGCAGAAAGCTAAAACAAGGAAGGGGGACTTTAGGCTCTGCGGACGCTAGCAGATCTACCTTGGTCTCCCTGGACTGAAGGCAGCTACCTCAGCTACTCACTGGGTCCGGTACCGAAATCTGCACAAAATAGTGCAGAGTGTAGCATCAGTATAACCGACCACATGTACTGAGTAGGTGTCGAGCCTAACCTCGGCGAAGTAGTGACGAGGCTAGGACACGACAATCATATATACCTGTGCAGTTAAATCATATACAAACATAAATCAACAGAATAAGGCGGGAAGGGGACATGCTGCGGGAAATATCAGACTCTAACAATAAACCAATAAGGAAGCATAATGAACATCATATCTATATCAACAAGAATAATGAAACGGTAACACATGCACGACATCACCCTTCGTGCTTTTACTCTCATCCTCACCATATGAAACAACAGAAACGACACGGCATCACACTTCGTGCATACCTCTCAAAATCATGGCACGACATCACCCTTCGTGCATTATTCCTCACAATATCGGCACGGCATCACCCTTCGTGTATTAACTCTCAAATCATGGCACGGCATCACCCTTCGTGCATTAACACTCACAATATCGGCATGGCATCACCCTTCATGCATTACACTCACTCACAATACCATGCACGACATCACCGTTCGTGCTTTAAACTCTTCCTCACCCAAACACTAGAAACAATACGTCCCGGCAAGGGAATCAACAGTATCAACAATAACATCCCGGCAAGGGAAACAATAATGTCAACAATAACATCCCGACAAGGGATTCATCTATAACCAATCTCGTTTTCAACAATTACTTTATAAAATGAAACTCAACTTGAGCCAATACTCAACAATAGTCAATTACCAAGAAACTTTCATATGCTTTGTTCAACATTAATAATCATCAGTTTGAGCAAGATCGATACATAATAAAACCACAAACATCATGATATAAGACTCACAAGCATGATTGACACCAACGTATAGATACTTGTCACCACACCTATACGTCGTACTCATACTAACACATAGCATATAAGACCACTACTCCTATTCTCTCTAGCTAAGGTTAAGCCAAACACTTACCTCGATTCCACGGACAAGATTAAGCCTCAACTACCGCTTTACCTCTCGGTTCCACTTTCAATTCGCGTGTATCTAGTCATAATTTACTTAATAACATCAAATGCTAAATAAACCAATTCTAATGCATGAAAATAGATTTCCCAATGATTTCCCCAAAAAGTCAAAACCCGACCCCGGGCCCGCTTGTCAAAACCCGAAGTTCGAACAAAAATCCGATCACCCATTCACTCACGAACTCAAATATGCAATTAGTTTTGAAATCGGACCTCAAATTGAGGTCCAAATCCCCAAAATTTGAAAATCCTAACTTCTACCCAAAAACACCCAATTTCCCATGAAAAACCCTAGATTTTGAAGTGAAATCATGTAAAAAAAATGTGATAGATTGAAGAAAATAAGTTAGAAATCGTTTACCTATGATTTAGGGAAGAACTTGCTCTTGGAAAATCGCCCTTAGGAGTTTAGGTTTTGAAAAAGTTGTAAAATGAAGAAGAATCCCGTCAAAATTCCACTTAACAGGTCACAGATGTCGCAATTGCGATCAGGGGTTCGCAATTGTGAACCCTGGGAATTTCAGCTATCTCCGCAATTGCGACTACTGGGAATTACTGAGAACTTCGCATTTGCGAAGAAATGCTCGCAAATGCGAGCAAGGCTGGCCAGAGCATATTTCGCAATTGCGATCGTCCCCTCGCAATTACCACACTGACATACTTCACAATTGCGATCCCTGATCTCGCAATTGCGAGATCAGAGGCCAATACTAGAACTAAAACCTGCAACAATTTTTCCTAAATCCAAAATACCCCGTAGCCTATCCAAAACTCACCCGAGCCCTCGGGGCTCCAAACCAAACATGCACACAAGTCTAAAAACATCAAAATAACATCAACAACTACGAATTCAACCTAAAATTCATGAAATTTCTATTTTCTCAACTAAAGGTCCGATTTATACCAAATCAACTCCGATTCTTACCGAATTTCACAGATTCGACTTATTTATTATTTTAAATCCGTACCGGGCTCCGGAACCAACATACGGGCCCAATACCATCAAGAACACGCATCATTTCATTTCAAAAAGCCTTTATATTTTCCAGCAAATAATTTTCTTTAAAAATTCTTTTCTCGGGCTAGGGATCTCAGAATTTGATTCCGAGCATACGCCCAAGTCCCATATTTTACTACGGACCCTATGGGACCGTCAAATCATCGGGGGGGGGGGGGGTCCTTTACCAAGAATGTTGACCAAAGTCAACTTTAATAAATTTAAAAGGCCAAATTCATTATTTTTCTTAAATTTCACATAAAAGCTTTCCGGAAATACGCCCAGATTGCGCACGCAAATCGAGGTGAGACAAAAAGAAGTTTTTAAGGCCTCGAAACACAGTTTTGACTTCTAAAACAAGAGATGACCTTTAGGGTCATCACATTAGGATCTTGAATTATATAATCTCTCAATATTTAATCATTATTCATTAATCATGAATTTTAGTTTTAATTTTACCCTATAAAAGAGAAAGACAAAAGAATATGAGAAATGCTGGAAAAAGATATATAACTGGAAAAGATTTGATTTTTTCAAGTTACTTTCATTTTCCATCTAATAGAAGTTTTTTTTGGTTAATTTTTACAGTACTTTACAAGTAATTTTGAAATATATATATATATATAATAAAGGTTTTGATGCAACACTTAACTGAAAATTTGTAACTTAGTTAAAATATAGTGTGGCTGAATATAATAGAGGGCCTTTGCCAAAAAGAAAGACACATCACCTGAGAAGTCCAAAAAAAAAAAAAAAAAAATTAAAAGAGAAAAAAAGAAGAAGAAAAAGGGTTATATTCGAAAGGGCATATTTAACATGAGTGCCAGAATGATAATGTTTAAGATTTAGAGGACCTTATCTCGTTTCTTTAGTGAATCCTACTTACCCTGTAAAAAACATGTATGAGGAGTTTTTCAAAACCCCACACCACCCCCCCACCCCCTTCAAAAAAAAAAAAAAAAAAAAAAAAAAAAAGAGAAGAAAAGAACAAAAAAGAAGAAGAAATAAGTGGGTGTTATCAACTAATTCATGATAGCATGTTTCTAGTGGACTGTTTGCTGTCCAAAAGTTAGCTATAATTCAAATTGCAATATCGTGAATTCTAATTACACTGTAGGGTGTGACTTAGTGCTTAGTGAAGTGGAAAAATACTACGAAAACTTAATATTCAAATTTTAGAAAAAAATAAAAACAAATTAGGCGATATTTTTTGAGTATTCTGAGTTTTCATGGATATAATTTTTCGATACTTATATTAGCCAAAGAAGATATTAGGCATGAATTAATCGAGATGCACTTAAGTTGATTCAAATACCACCGCATGATTCCAATTTAAATAACTTCTTCCCTACTATTATAATTAGGTTCAATCTTCTTAATAACGGTAGTATTCCCTGGTAAAGTATTTAAAGTGTTTCATTTATATTATATTCACTTGGGGTCCGACTAATTAGTATTCTTATTGCATAATACCCACTCTCTTAATTCTCAACGTAAAACATTATTTTGGTACACTTTAAGGAAAAAGAGAACATAAAAACCAACTTTCCCCCTCATATTAGCAAAGTGGAATTTCTTATGCAAAATCCAATCTTGACATAACTTTATGTGCACAATACCACTACTACACATTACAAATCCTCTTATGCCTCTCTTGTATTTCTTCTGAGTTTTTACCCTACACAATACATGCTACACACTTCACTTCTTTTCTCTTCTGTTTTATATAAGACTCATAGTGTACTTAGATTAGAACACATATTTTAAGATTCGTTTTGTTTTCCTTAATCATTCTTTCTTTTGTTTTTTCTTTTTTGCAGTCCTTTTCCCCTCTCCAATCTTTCATTAGATTTGACAGTTAACCAAAACAAAGGTAAAAAACATATAACCAAGAAATTTGCATAAACACTTCGACCCACTTCACCTGTTACTTCCATTCTAGGGCTTTTTTTTTTTAACTCAATAAATCAAGATATTTTTCCCCTTTTACTCCTTTTTGGGGATTTTTTTCCTTCTTATTCCTAATTTTATCAACTAGGGTTACCTCTTCACTATTTTTTTTTTCTTGGGGGGTAAATTTTTTGTTGTATTTGATTTTGGGGTTTTTCTTCTTATTTACTAGTTGGTATGTTAATTTTTAAGTTGTGGGGTTCTTGTTGGGGTTTGAAGGGTTTAGAGTGAAAAAGGTTGAGTCTTTATTCTGTATCAGTTAAACTAAGATAAAAAATTGTGGTTAAGATGATTGCTGAGAAACCCAGTTGGATTAGACATGAGGGTATGCAGATTTTCTCTATTGATATTCAGCCTGGTGGCCTTAGGTTTGCCACTGGTGGTGGTGATCACAAGGTAATTGCTTTTTCACTCTTTACCAATATATTCTTGTTTTATATTGTCTGCCTTCATTACCTTTTGGTCAATGTATAGGTTTAGTGAAGAAATTAGTACTCCTGACGTCCCAATTTACGAAGACTTTTGAAACTTGTATTCTTAAACATACCATAACATTTGTGGGACCATGAGAACTTTTCATTAAGGGTGAACTGAGAAGTTTCAAGTTAAGTTATTTTCAAATATAGAAGCATCATTCTTTTAGGAACATACTAATAAGGAAACAGTGTCGCATAAACTTTTGGGACCTGAACTAACAGTTTAAGTAGTTGATGGACTTTTAAGAGTTGCTCATGGATTTTGGGACCTGAATAATTGAAGTTGGTAATAAAATTCAAGCAGTTCATTTTTTGATGGACCAATAACATGTTATTGTTTGTTTGGGAGTTAAAAGATAAAGTAGCAATCAAAGGTTATTTTGGAGTGAGAAGCTTTTATCTTGATTCTTGTCTATGTTTTGCTGTTTACTGTTACTAAATATAGTACTTTGCATAATGTACATTTAACGTGTCTTCAGGTTAGGATATGGAACATGAAATGTGTGGGTAGGGACTTGGAAGCAGATGAATCTACACCGAAACTTCTTGCCACACTACGCGATCATTTTGGGTCGGTGAACTGTGTTAGATGGGCAAAACATGGTCGATATGTTGCTTCTGGCTCTGATGATCAGGTAATTCTAGTCCATGAGAGGAAACCTGGCTCAGGAACCACAGAGTTTGGCAGTGGAGAGCCCCCTGATGTAGAGAATTGGAAAGTTACTATGACTTTGAGAGGACACACTGCAGATGTGGTAATGTGACTGATCTTAGATTCTCAATAACTATTTTTTTTGCTATGCCAATCAATTGATGGACCTTGAAATTATTTGAATTCATACTTGATTCTGAATCTCCTCTTTAGATGCCTATGTTGTCTAACCATGTACTTTCTAATTGCTCTTTCCGTGTTTAAAGTAGGTGGATCTAAATTGGTCCCCAGATGACTCGACATTGGCTAGTGGTAGTCTCGACAACACCATCCATATCTGGAGTATGAGCAATGGTATATGCACTGCAGTTCTGAGGGGTCACTCCAGTCTTGTTAAAGGTGTCACATGGGATCCGATTGGTTCTTTTATAGCTAGTCAATCAGATGATAAGACTGTCATCATTTGGCGAACAAGTGACTGGAGCCTTGCTCATAGAACTGAAGGTCACTGGGCAAAATCTGTGAGTTTCAGATTTACTCTCAAAAAAATTTCTTTGTTCTTTTTTCCCCCCAAATACTGAAACCTATATCCTTACAAATGTGTCTTTTTTTTTTAAGCTTGGGTCAACCTTCTTTAGGCGGCTTGGATGGTCACCCTGTGGACACTATATAACTACTACTCATGGTTTTCAAAAGCCTAGGCATTCTGCTCCTGTTCTGGAGAGAGGGGAATGGTCTGCCACTTTTGATTTCTTAGGACACAATGCTCCTGTTATTGTGGTTAAGTTTAATCATTCTATGTTTCGGAGGAATTTGGCTAATGCGCAGGAAGTGAAAAATGCGTCTCTTGGATGGTCAAATGGTTCTTCAAAAAATGGAGGAAAAGAGTCCCAACCCTACAATGTTATTGCTATAGGAAGTCAAGATCGCACTATAACTGTGTGGACAACAGCAAGTCCACGTCCTCTTTTTGTCGCTAAACATTTCTTTTCTCAAAGTGTTGTGGATTTATCATGGTAAGTTAGCTCATAGCATCAAAAACTTCGTCCTTTCACAACAGTGAAGGCATTTTCTATCTTGAATTTTCTTTCTACCTTTTTTGCTTACTTTCAGGATATTATTTTCTATGTGCAGGAGCCCTGATGGATATTCACTCTTTGCATGTTCTTTGGATGGAAGTGTAGCCACTTTCCATTTTGATGGGAATGAACTAGGCGTTCGGTTATCTGATGCTGAATTAGAGGAGCTGAAGAGAAGCCGCTATGGTGATGTTAGAGGTCGACAGGCAAATTTAGCCGAAAGTCCAGCGCAACTATTGCTTGAAGCAGCAGCTGCAAAGCAAAGTTCAAGCAAAAAAATAACTAAGGATCTTACACAAGTTCAAGCAACCTCAAAATCTTCTGTTGATTTGGTGAGTGTGGTGAAGGTTCCCAAGCCACAATCTGATAACGGGAAAAAGACCGAAGGAGTTAGCAGCGATAGTTTAAATAAACCCGCAGCTTCTACCCGCATGTCAAGTCCCGTGAAGCAAAGAGAGTACAGACGGCCCGATGGTCGAAAGAGGATAATTCCAGAAGCAGTTGGTGTGCCTACCCAGCAGGAGAACATCTCCGGAATTCCTCAATCTCCTACTATTGAATTCCCTAATAAGACAGTGGATCAGAGGAAAGATGAGAATGGTATGGTACTGTCCGATGCAAGTGTTAGGGAAGGATTTGTAAGGAAAACAGTTGGTCTCAGTCCTGACCAAAAGGAGCGCTCAGGTGTAACTGCTAGAGCTACCATCAGTGAGAGCCTCATCATTGAGAAGGTTCCGCCTTCTGTAGGCAAGGATGGAAACATCACCATAGAACAGATGGGAATCATCAAGGATCTGTCTCATTTGGGTTCTGGTGGTACTCTTTTAATCAGGGTTTTTGATAATAAAGAAGGGGAGGACACTGGTCCAATTTGCTTAGAGGCTCAACCCAGAGAACAAGCTGCTAATGATATTTTAGGGGCAGGAAATTCATTTGTAATGAAAGAAACTGAGATACTTTGTACAAGGGGGAGTCAAACCCTCTGGTCTGACCGGATTTCTGGAAAAGTTACTGTTTTGGCTGGAAATGCCAACTTTTGGGCTGTGGGATGTGAAGATGGATGCGTTCAGGTGAGTTTCAAAAACTTTGAGCTGGTTCATTATACTATTTTCTGTACAACATCATTTCGACAATTACTGAGATGTGAATCTGCTTCTTTTATTTCTACTCAATTCTTTGGTTATCTCCTGCTTCTGTGTGTTGATCATCTAGAGACTAAATAAGCACCTCTCCCAGACACGTAAAATGAGAGAGTGAATGTATAGATTCTATTTTACCTGTTTATTTCCAGGACTACCTAACATGAGAATTCTCCCCTCCTTGCCAAGATGAGAGGTAGAGTTGGGGGGTGATGTAAATTGTATCATTTCACACTTTAGACTTGAGGATGGCTCCCTTTTCAAGCCCTTTTTTTTTTCAGAATTTATCCTCATTTTTTGTCAATTCTCTTTGCCTAGGTGAGCACTCGTACTTTCTTGCCTGGTGTTATGCATAATTGATCTGAGCATGCTTGAATACCGCGATTCATTTGTTGAGCTAAAATTTTGTCATCCAAAGCCTTTACCTGCATTTTTGCTGATTGTAGAAGAGAGAGAAGAATGTTTATATTTCTATGTAGGCTTCCCTTCTTTTCATTTTTGTCCATGGCTGCCATCACATTTTACATGATTTAGGTTCAGTGTTTCCCAATATGTGCTACTCCCTCCGTCCCGATTTATGCGGCGGTGTTTGACGGGGCATGGAGTTCAAGAAAAAAAGAAAGAATTTTGAAACATGTGCTCAAGCCATAGACATTTTGTGGCTAAACTGGGAAGTTTAAACTAAAATTGTTTCTAAATAAGAAAGTATGGCTTTCTTTCTAGGACAGACTAAAAGGAAAGTATGCCACATAAATTGGGAAGGAGGGAGTGCCATTTTTTAGCTTGAAGATTCTATCCCCCATTCAATTCCATTCTCATATTTCCAAGGAGATCAATTGATGTTGACAACAAAAGAATATTAATTGACCATTGCTTGCATATTGAGATGTTACGTGGACTGATCAATGCTTTCTCCTACTTACAGGAAGAATACAAGTTTTAGTTTTCTATCAGATAGGGATATCAGATATGTAGTTTTCTGCATCAACCAGTAGTGCACAGTTTTCTAAATAATAATGTTAAATTTTTCTTTATCAAAGGTTATGTTAAATTTTTCTCATCTGAACTTGGCATTTTTTATTATATTTGCTTTATGTCAGACTCTTTACGTGTTCATCGAAATTCTGTCTCTTAAATTGCGTTGGGGGGATTATATGCATAAACTATAGATTGGTATTAGTATTAAATCTATGAAGCTCAAGGTTGATTTGAGGACGAAGAAAGTCACATCAAATTACAGATCTGACGTTTCCCGTATTTGCTTTCTAACGTCAAGTATTCTTCCAATGGTACACTATTTTCTTATTCTCATCTTTGCTTGTAAAAAGATTTATACGAAGTGTGGACGACGTGCCATGCCGACCATGATGATGGGATCTGCTGCAGTATTTGTTGATTGTGATGAATCTTGGAAGTTTTTGCTTGTCACAAGGAAAGGGTCATTATATCTATGGGATCTATTTAATCGGAAGTGTCTCCTTCAAGACTCATTGGCTTCCCTTTTGGCTTCAGATCCAAAGGCGAATGCAGGTGAGTGAGAAAACCCAAGATGAAATTTTTGATTCTTCGAGCAGAGCATAGTGTTCTTGACTTCTTTCTTTTTTAAGCATTGTCGCGGAGAACTGTGTTCTTCCTCTTTTAAGCACCGTCCTGAAGTTAGTTGCTCTCAAAAGTTCAAGGGAAATTACTTGGCTCCACACAACCTGCTAATTGATATGATGTTTATTAAGAGCAGCAATCATTGATATTTTGTTAAAACAACAGATTCCACTGTCTTTGCTGGCTTTCATTTCTTATTAACTTTTTTTTTTTAAAATTTAAAACTTGTTAACAGGCACAATCAAAGTGATATCAGCAAAATTATCAAAGTCTGGTTCTCCTCTTGTTGTCCTGGCCACACGGCATGCATACCTCTTTGATATGAGCCTCATGTGCTGGCTGAGGGTTGCAGATGATTGTTTTCCTGCATCGAATTTTTCAAGCTCCTGGAGTTCGGGCTCGTTGCATGGTGGTGAGCTAGCGGCATTGCAGGTGGATGTTAGGAAGTTCCTGGCTAGGAGACCCGGTTGGAGCAGGTCATTCTGCATTTCCTTTCGTTTTGGTTTGTCTGACAGATCATCCACATTATGTTCTGTCACTAGCCTTCAACATTTTCTGCTTTTTTATTCTTGAAATTTTGTTGTTCCTCTTAGATATTGCTTACTAGAATGTCCCAAGAGATGTTGGGTGTACTAATGATTATTTAGTCTGTATCCCAGTATATTAGCATATTGAAATGTTTCTAGTAGTAGAGTGACTTTTGCAGTTGGAATAACATTACAATTGGGATGTATGTGCAAGTTTCTTGCCTAATTTTATTTTGGAATTCTCTTTTACTGAAGTATGTGCAAGTAAAATATTGACTTTTCTTTGTTGTACATCTGCAGAGTCACAGATGATGGGGTACAAACACGTGCTCATTTGGAGGCTCAGTTGGCTTCTGCTCTTGCTTTGAAGTCTCCTAGTGAATATCGTCAATGCCTTTTATCCTACATCCGGTTTTTAGCAAGGTCTGGTGTCTAGTCCTTTGGTGACATGAAATCTTTCACTTGATATCCAATTTTTATGCATTGGTTGATGTTGGAACTATGTCCTTTAAAGTATAATGTCTAAGTTTAAAGTTGGCCCATTATTTAAGATGAGAGTTGCAAATCGATTCCTTAGTGCTATATGGAGGAGGATATGTGCGATGCAAGCAACTTTTGATTCCGTGGAAATTGATTTGCCTCCACAGTTGACAGGGTTTGATCTAGAGAAATCAGTTGTTCCAGTTTAAGAAATATAAGTTCTAAGAACTGACTATTTGGATCTTGAATGGTGCTATATTTATATCTGAAGTTTCATGGTTTAATTAGTTCTGGTATATATGAAACCCTATGTATATTCACTTAATGTTCTGTTAATTCAATTTTATTGTTAATTTTTTTTGAAGTGAAGTTACGTGTGGAGAAACAGTCTTGTTTGACTTTAGGCTTTTGCTTCTGGTGTTGGTATATCTTGGGTCAACATGTGTTTGGAGTAGTGCGAAATTGTTTTTATTGGTATTTGTTAGAGGTGAGTTTCCACCTTATTTGAATTAGTATCAAAATAACACATATTTAAATGCAGAGAGGCTGATGAGTCACGCTTGAGAGAAGTTTGTGAGAGCTTTCTTGGGCCTCCCACAGGGATGGCCGAGGCTGCATCCTCTGATTCAAATAAAACTGCTTGGGACCCTTGTGTACTTGTAAGGGCTTTTCACTCTTCTCTTTTTTCCTGTATATTTCTTGTGGCTGAACTCTAACAATATCTTCGAATATCTGTTATTGGCTTTTCAAATGAGCTGGACCATTCCATTTTCTCCCGTATTTTCAGTCTATCGCTACTGAAAGAAAAAGGGTGATATTTTGTTAGCTAGTAAATATCTTACTTCTCTGAAGTGTAGAGTACAGCATCTAATATTTCGTCTCCCTATGTATTTGGAGTTAGCGCACCACTGGTTCATGTTACATACTACCATGGTTTTTCTTTCTTCTCTGATGCAAATATGAGGAACTTCTTTCGAGAAAAATTCTGCTTATATGATCATTTTGTCATTGTGAACCGTGAGAATATTAGCAACCCATATTCAGATTATAGGATGAATTACACACTGTTTAGTTAATTTTTGTTTTAAATAGGGGGGCTCTCGACCAGTTCTCTCTCTCTCTCTCACTCTGTTTATTGGGTTGACCATCAACAACAACAACAACAACTACCCAGTATAGTCCCAGAAGGTGGGGTCTGGGGAGGGTAATACGTACACAGGCCTTACCCCTACCCGAAAGGGCAGAGAGGCTGTTTCCAATCGACCCTCGACTCAGGAAAAGGAAAACAAAAACAAAAAACAAAAAACAAAAAGCAAAAAGCAAAAGAGCATTAGTAACTCCAACAAAAATCACATAAATAATTATCTAAACATAAACCATAAATAAGATGGCATGCAAATATATCGACCAGTAACTACCATAAGGGGGCACAATACAATACACAGATCATCTATGGAGAGCCCTACCAACCCCCAGCCCCGGGACAGAAGTACGAAAAATTCTAGAAGCCCCTATCCTACAACCCTGATACTAGACCTCCAGACTTTCCTATCAAGGGCCATGTCCTCGGAAATCCGCATTCTAGCCATGTCCTGCCTAATCACCTCTCCCCAATACCTCTTGGGCCTCCCTCTGCCTCGACTCGCGCCAACCACCGCCAGCCGCTCACAACTCCTCACCGGGGCATCGGGGCTTCTCCTCCGCACATGCCCGTACCACCTGAGCCTCGCTTCCCGCATCTTCTCATCTACTGGGGCCACCCCCACCTTCTCCCGAATAACTTCATTCCTAATCTTATCTAACCTGGTGAGCCCGCACATCCACCTGAGCATCCTCATCTCCGCAACCTTCATTCTCTGGACATGGGAGTTCTTCACCGGCCAGCACTCAGCCCCATACAACATGGCAGGTCTAACCACAGCTCTATAAAACTTCCCCTTGAGTTTCTGTGGCACTTTCTTGTCACACAAGACTCCTGATGCAAGCCTCCATTTCGACCACCCCGCCCCTATACGGTGAGTGACATCCCCGTCGATCTCTCCGTCCCCCTGAATCACCGACCCAAGATATCTGAAACTGTCCCTCTTGGCGATGACCTGAGATCCAAGCTTGACGTCCCTGCCTACTTCGCTCGGCTCGGCGCTAAACTTGCACTCCAGGTACTCTGTCTTAGCCCTGCTTAGTTTGAAACCCTTGGACTCGAGAGTCTGTCTCCAGACCTCCAACCTCTCGTTAACACCGACCCTCGTCTCGTCTATCAGGACTATGTCATCAGCAAATAGCATACACCATGGCACATCCCCTTGAATATGGCGTGTTATAGCATCCATCACCAAAGCAAATAAGAGAGGGCTAAGTGCAGATCCTTGATGAAGCCCCATTACCACCGGGAAATGGTCTGAGTCGCCACCCACCGTCCTAACCCTAGTCTTAGCTCCATCGTACATGTCCTTGATCACTCTGATGTAGGCTTCCGGCACGCTCTTCGCCTCCAGACACCTCCATAGCACCTCCCTTGGGACCTTGTCGTACGCCTTCTCCAAGTCGATAAACACCATGTGCAGGTCCTTCTTCTTATCCCTGAAGTGTTCCACCAATCTCCTGACAAGGTGGATAGCTTCTGTAGTGGAGCGGCCCGGCATGAAACCGAACTGGTTCACGGATATAGACGTCATCTCCCTCACCCTCGCCTCAACCACCCGCTCCCAGACTTTCATGGTGTGGCTTAGTAATTTGATACCCCTATAGTTGTTACAACACTGGATATCCCCTTTGTTCTTATACACGGGCACCACTGTACTCCACCTCCACTCCTCCGGCATCCTCTTAGTCCTGAAGATCACATTGAACAACCTGGACAGCCACTCTACTCCTGGCCTACCTATGCATTTCCAGAACTCCACCGGGGTTTCGTCTGGCCCGGTCGCTCGACCCCTACTCATCCTACGCAAAGCCCCCACGACCTCCTCCACCCTAATGCGCCTGCAGTACCCAAGGTCTCTATGACACTCTGAATTCCCCAACTCCCCTAGCACTACGTCTCGATCCCCCTCCTCGTTAAGCAGGTCTCGAAAGTACGCCTGCCACCTCTGCTTGACTTGAGACTCCCCCATCAGAACTCTACCATCCTCGTCCTTGATGCACCTAACTTGGTCTAGATCCCGCGCCTTCCTCTCCCTCACTTTAGCCAACCTGAATAACTTCCTGTCCCCGCCTTTCTCCCCCAATTCCTCGTACATGCGACCAAACGCCGCATTTTTTGCTTCCGTGACCGCCAGCTTCGCTTCCTTCCTCGCCACCTTGTAGTTCTCCCTGTTGACTCTCCTATCTTCCTCGCTTGAGCTCCCTGCCAACTTAGCAAACGCCGCCTTCTTCGCCTCCACTTTTCCTTGGACTACATCGTTCCACCACCAGTCACCTTGATGTCTGCCTGAATAGCCCTTGGCTACCCCGAGCACATCCCGCGCTGCCTCCCTAACCAAGTTCGCCGTCACTGACCACATTGCCCTTGACCATCATTTCTTCATTTTCCCCAATATTCTGGGAGGAGTTTTCTGTTTTTGTAGAAACTATGATCATTTTGGTGAAATGTGTTCAGATTACAAGATAGAATACCTCTTAAGATTGGGCTTAGCATGGTTTCTTTGGATATAATTGCAACATGTTAAAAAAAAAAGATATACTGAAATATGAAATGACATTTAAATTATGCATGTGGTTTTACTTTCTGCAATGTCCATCTTATTTTCCACATCCAGCGAACTATGTCAATCTTTTCAGAATGGCTCAAGCTAGAAAGTAGGATTCATAAAACTACAGAGTGACAATTTGATTGTTAATATCTTCCTCGGAACTATGTCAATCTCTTTGCATAAAATGAAACTCTCGGAATTTATCTATAACATCTCGTTTTCTTGGTGCCTCTGTGTGTGCTGTACATCTTCATACAGCATCTTGTAATATACCTTGGCAATGTTTATACTCCATGCATATATTCTCTCGTCTATTCATGTTTTGGCTCATTCTTGCTATCTTTTTTAAAAGTGAGATTCCAATAGAATCTATCCAGTTACCAAATGAAACCCAAGTATTGTCTTTCTTATTAAGGTTCTTTATCTGGTTTTCAGGGTTTGAAAAAGCATAGGCTCCTTAGAGAAGACATACTTCCAGCAATGGCATCAAATAGGAAAGTACAGCGGCTGCTCAACGAGTTCATGGATCTCATCTCAGAATATGACGACACGAGTGTTGAACAAAACAATGTCGCGACCATCACATCAACTGAAATGAATTTTGAACAGTCCAATGTTGCAACTACTACATCTGTTCTGGCTACAGATAAGATGGATACTGATGTCCCTACGACTCAAAGAACAGTTCCACAGACACCAATAACTAACCCAACACCTTCCACGTCTTTAAATGACCGAGAGAATCCTACTCGTCTTGCTGTACAATCAAGTGATCATGTTGAGCCTTGTATGCTTTTGAAAGAAACAATGGACTCGGATCAACAAGAAACTGATGAAGCTAAATCTGTACCACCTCCAACAGATCAGATGAGCTTGGATCCACCTGCATCAGTTGAATCGGAACCGTCTCCTTCACCAAAGGAGAAGGTTTCTTGATGTATATTTCATTGTAGATTAGATGTAATAGTCAACTTGAAGAACTGCTGACATGCTGTGGACTGTAAAGCTGTAAAGATTGTCTTAGTGGATGCACCTAGCAGGCACCTTGCCTTTGATGCAAATACTGAGGTATGTAACATGATAGGAGTTTTGTTTTCTTGATCCAGAACGTGATAGGAGTTTTGTTAATTTTAAACCAATTAGTGAAGTTGATTCATGTGTGACCCTAGATAACCTTTATTTATTTATTTGTTTATTTAGTTCTTATCATTGTTCTGAATATAGTTTGTACTTTGTGAAAAAAGGGCAGCCCGGTGCACTGAGCTTCCGCTATTGGCGAGGTCCGGGGAAGTGCTGGACCACAAAGGTCTATTGTACGCAGCTTTATCCTGCATTTTTACAAAGAGGTTGTTTTCACGGATCGAACCCGTGACCTCCTGATCACATGGCAACAACTTTATCAGTTACGCCAAGGCGGACAATTCCACAAAAAAATTCCATCAACCAAATTGAATTTTTATCTAAACCTTTTGTTTTATTTTATAGGGTCTAATATGATTTGTATTTTCTCGCACCCAAGAAAAAAAAAAAAAAGGAACTTCGTTGAGCGAGTTGCAAGGTTGTTACTTGAGTAGATTTGTTTAATATCAATCTCACCATTCTTTAATAAATAGTTAATATGAGAATAACCGACAATCCAACATGATGCATTCAATTATTCTAATTAATAATAATTAATTATCTCAATTGGATATTCTGAAAATCGTACTCAGGTGAATCATTTGTGCATGCTATCTCCCAAACTCCAATTGTGAGATGAGAATAAACACACATGTAATCATCCAGGGGATGTTCTGTTATTATCTAAAATATATTTAATACTATAATTCATACGCTGGATGTACAAGGCTACAGATATTGCGACACGTTGTTATATGTTCGGAAATGGAAAGCACTGCATTTGCTAGTAATAAATTCAACAAACACACATAAAAATTCAATAAATTGGAGGACCCTTTCTGGAATTTAATGAATAAGCATATGAATTTTGAATAATTTCTTACATTATGATTCGACCAGTCATGCCAAACAATAACTTTACTTTGACAAAGTAGACTTCGGTTTTGCTATTACACGTGTCCAATTGAAGCAACGTTTTTTGTTTGTGTAATCCAAATGACAAAGAGATTTATAATTTTTAATTAAGTTTAAGTTATGTAAACATGTCAGTTTAGTGAAATTTTTTACATCATCGGATATTTAAAAGTATCACTAAACCTCTTTAGAATGTAAAATTTGTAAATTTGAAAATAAAACAATCTACCTGTCAGTATGTTATAATAGGTAAGAGTATTTTGATGGTGTGAACATTTCTTATACTGGCAGTATGTATAACTTAAGTTGTTTGCAGTAATAGGTTTAATGAAATTTGTCCAGAGTGATGCAAAAATATTCTCCCTCATTAGTTGTCTCATGTGATAGAACTTAATAAATTTTGAGACGTAAGGGAGAATAACGTATTACTTATTACGTTTCTACTATGGTTCAAATCTCATAAAGGGTCTTTTTCATTCCCTTTCTACCCTCCAACCCACACCACGAAAAAGAAAAGACAATACTAATTTGCATACAATTGAGCTGTTTTTTCGTTTCAAAATTATGTTAGTACTTGAAGCCTTACAATTGAGCTGGTTTCAAAACCAAAGAACTAATTAGTATTCATAACTAAAACTAGTAACATATATACCTTTCTTATTATCGTTATCTTGAAAGGCCAACAGAATAAGATTTCTATATAAGGAAAAGAATAGCAAAGTCAGCTTCAAGTTTTTATCATTAGCTGACCAATTAAGGCAACCGACAACAACCATGCTTACCAACAGATACTAAGATTTTCAATGTGCACACAAAATTTTCATGCAACAAAATTGGTTGAATGAATCTTACAATTTCTACTTGTCATGAATGGAAACATGACCAGCTGAGGCCCAAGGTAGCAATCAACAAACTATATATGAATTCCAAGTGTCAATAAGCTGTCAAAGGTTTCATATTATTGGCCCAACAATTGGGATTGGGGAAAGCAATGTGGGGATGGGGGCAGTGCTCTCTGTTCACAACATATCTTTACCCAATTTCCCTTCCAAGATCATGACACATTATGACTTTAGCGATCTTAGGCCTAAATCAATCATAAAATTAACTCAAAAGTTGAGGATAAGCAACAACGTGGGACTCTTTGCAACGTCCTCTTTCACGCTTAAAACTGGACCTCTGGGGCGTGGACAACATAATATATAGAGACCCAACTTAACATTGGGTTGGAACTTGGAACGGGTCCTGCTATGATACCATGTTAAAGAAATGAACCTTGTGCCTAACTCAATCACAAAAATTAGCTCAAGAGATGAGAATAACCAACGACACGAGACTCTTTACAACCTACTCCCCTCCTCCCTTCCAACCCCACGACCGGACATCTGGAGCGTGGGCAATATAATATGGAGGCCTAATATCGGGTTGGGATGGGTCGTGATACCATGTTAAAGAACAAAACGTTAGACTTAACTTAACCCCAGAAGCTAGCTCATGATATGAGGATGGCCCAAAACCACCATAATTCCCTTCACCGCCGATGTGGGACTCTCCACAATTACTTTTAGTTCATTTTAAGCCTAAAAACATCTTTTCTCTTCCAAGAATGGAAAGTAGAGCCTGGAGTTGGATGATTTTAGTTAAGTTCACTTAAATCCTTGTACGCCAAGAAACTTTTTTGGTTACTTACTTTTATGAGCATTATTTAATCTTCTTATTTGTAAAAATAAGCTATTCTTTTAAAATTCTTTTTTTTTTAAGGAATCTGTAATTGCTAGCTGGAAACTGGAAAAAAAAAATGAATAACCATCCCAATTAATCATGTATTGGCATGTAATTTGTATCATCACACACTTGAAATCTATTGCAAACTGTTGTATCGACCTCACCAAATATACTACCATCTTCTTTTGGTATAGATCACTACGTGTCCACCCACCAATAATTTTTCTTCACTCCTTTATTAAACTTATATTAGCTCATTGTTGTTAGAAAAAACTTGAGGATATAAATGCACCAAATTTATTAGTATTTGTTTCTCACGACAACAATAACTGTAGCCGAAGATAGAAATCATTATACTTGATTATACATATTTGTCTTTTCAACTAATGTGCACTTCCTTTTCGATTTATTTGAAAAAAGCTAATTTTCAAAATAATCATTCAACTTTCGATTTTTTTTTCCTTGCAATAAAATCACCAGACTAATATTTGTCAACTAAAAACAACTGAAGTTTTTCTATATTTGCTCAAAATATCAAGATACTTGAAAAATGCCAAACTATCTATGCCATGTCACTCTTGAGAATTTGACTTATGATCATTGAACTTACTAATAAAATTCGATAATTTTTTATTCTTTTCACCATATAAAAGTTATCCTCCATTTTTTTTCGTTCTTCTTATTTTCGAGGGTCAGAAGGGAAGCTATGAAGCAATTATTTTCGTATGATCTATAGGTTACATGTTCGAGCCGTGAAAGCAATCATTAATTCTTGTACTAGGATAGGCTGTCTACATTATATTATTTGGGGTGCGATCCTTCTCTAAACCTTACGTGAACGTGAGATACATTGTGCAACAAACTGTCTTTTTTGGTTTTGGGCGGTCTGGCAGGCAGATGGATGAGAAGAGTTTGGTGGAGTTGTAATAGGGTAGGTTAACGGTGACCTCCTACTGGAGATTTTATATTTAGGTCATCATACTGAACCAATCTTTATTTGGTTTCAAACAGTGTAGTCAAAATACTCACATGCTCCTCTTGAAAAGCCTGCTTAAAACAAAAGTCAAACCTAAAATATTAGATGCCAATTTAATGTTTTTACACGTACTCTTACATTACTTAGATAGTATAATCATAAACTCATAGTCATTGAAAGAACGTTAGATGCCAAATTAATGCTTTTACACGCTACGCGTATATATTTACAAAGTACATATATGTGGTTTCAAAACAGCAATGATAGTCATATTAATTGAAGTATAATCTACAAAAGTTGTTTTTTGTTGATTTCGATCGAGAATTTTACATGATGGAGCCACACATAAATTAAATTTTCAGCTAAGAGTTTGCTCCCTAAACTTGTTCACCTATCTCATTTTTGACGGTCCTTGAGCACAAACTAGAAATTTTAAAGCTAAAATAAAGAAAGAATTCGGGCTAGGTTCAAACTAGGCCAGTTGATTGAAAAATAAACTNCAGCAGTAGTTTAGGTAATACGTAGTTTCGTTTAAAAAAAAAAAAAAGAAAAGAACTGTAACCGATGGGGCATGGTATTAATTAGGCAGCAGAAAACACCAGCAAGTACACATTAGAGTAGCGAGTGTAGGGCCAATAAGACTCGGTCGAATTAAATGGACCTTCAATAATTATGTGTATTGCAATGCAGAGTACAGTTAGGATAAATCATGCCAAGAAATGGCACCTATACTTATCCCACTTTGTCATGTCGGTCCCCAAACTTCACTTGTTTTCATCCAGACACTTTAACTTGATCAAAATCTATTATTTAAACCCCTCTGACCGTTGACCAAGCACATGTGGCAAAATAATGGTTGAGCTGGACAAAGTGGTGTAGTTCATGACGGATAATGAGACGTGAAGTTTGAGACAATTTTGAAACCAGAAATAATTAAAATAAGAAGAAAAAATCAGTAAAATAAGAATAAAAAATAAAATAAGTAAAAAAAGAAAAAAGCAAACGAGTGGATCCAAATAACTGAAGCAAATGGGTGGATCTGTTCTTCCTCATGCCCACCTTTCTCTTTCTCCTTATTTTGATTTAATACCCAAAGCGTATTTTCCCCTCCGACCAAGAAGTTGCAGGATATTCTTCCTCAATATTAATTAGTTGGGCCCTGATAATTTGGAGAATTTGAAGAAGCTAGCAGAGCAGTTCCACAAGCAAGCACCTATTGCTGCCCCAGCTACCGGGGCGCCTGAAGGTGTTGCTGCAGATGATAAGGTGCCGGAACTCGTGGCTTGCCAAACCTTCGAAGCAGCCGATGCAGAGGAGGGTCACAATTCCTAAATTTTTAATTGAATTTTGTATAAATCCCTACTCCATCTCAACGTTTTGAGATCCGTTTAATTTAGATGAGTGTTCTATTTGATTTTGATTGTGAACTACGGAACCGTCGCCGACAACCTCCCGCCGCCGACCCAAGTCGCCGCCTTCATCAGGGACTAAACCTAAGCGAATAAGTGTAAAATGAGGGGAAAATTTGGGTTGGAGGTTAATAATTATTTCCTATTTTATTTTCCTCTATGGCCATAATAAATGACCATAGAGGTTTAATTTCTTGACGTGGCGTCCTACGTGTAGGAGATTGTATTACACGCACTGATAGCGTCGTGTCATAAGCGTTTATTATACACGGTTTGAAGGAGTGTAAGTGTTCAATTGACAAATTGTTAAGTTTGGGGACTGGCATGACAAAGTGGGATAAGTATATGTGCCACATAGGCCATTCTGCCTTTATTTGTTATATGTTTCATCACCGTCCTCTTGAGTCTTAACTGACCACAAATAGGACCACTTCACTAAAATCTAACACTTCTAAACAGAGGCATCATGCAGGTTAGTTTCAATACAGGGCGGAACCAGAATTTCTAAAAGAATTAAAATGTAAAAAAGTAAATATAGCGAAAAATAATAGTATACAATATATAGTATATATACATAAAATTTATCCATTTATATAATATAATTTTCCTGCGAAAGTATATCAATTGACACCCCTCGGATAAGGATGGCTCCGCCACTGATTTTCAGAAGGTTTACATGAATCTAGTATCTGAATTGTTAGTGGCGAAATGAGGAAATTAAATAAGAACACCCATTGCTATTGAGCTATGCAAGGCTGTTTATAGTCTATTTTTAATCAATAATTAGTAACTCATTAAATTTAAACCTTGAATTTATTTTAGTTTGTATAAACCAAATTAGACAGTAAATTAATCATAGGCACTGTTATCTGATTCATTTGCCCTGTTACAAGGTCGTCTCTGCATGCAGAATTCATGCAGAATCTATTCATTGTTGTATAAATTTGTGACCCTAAAGTGAAAGGAAAGGGATAACCTAAATTCGTTCGTCTTTCCCCCAGTTATAATACTTTCTAGTTTATATTTTTTCCTAAATAATTTCAAGAGCATTTAAGTTATTCTAACATACCCATTTTTTGTTTTGGTAATAAAAAAGTATAAAAGTGTTAAGAAATGTAGCTCAAAGTAACAATATAAAGCAAATAGATAAGTAATAGAATAAGAAAAGAAGAGATAACTTTCTTATTTCATCAAGTGTTTAAGTGTGTCCCATATCACATTTCATGCCTTTATTTATACTATTATATAGAAGGTTAGAAAAGTATTATCTTAAACATGACATTAACAATTGAGATCATGGGGAGAGGTTACGGAGGCGTAGTTACAATCATAATAGTGATGAGTAGTGGGGGTTATTTACATTATGGGTGAAAGTAGGAGTAGTGAACATCCACATTTACTATTAGTTTTACAACACTCCCTTGGATGTCTATATATAATATGCCTCGTTAAAACCTTACTAAGAAAAAACCATGTGGGAAAAAAATCTTAGTGAAGGAAAACGAGTACACATATCTATAACACTTTATTTGCTACCTCGTTAAAAACCTTACCAGGAAAATCCAGTGGGATAAAACCTAGGCTAAGGGAAAAGGAGTACATCGCATATCTTACTCCCCTCATGAATATATCACTTTATTTCTCGAAGACGACGCATTCCAATCTCTGTCTCAACTTCTCAAATGTTGAGTTGGTAATGCCTTAGTGAACTGCTCAGCCAAATTTTCACATGAACGAATCTGTTGAACATTAATTTCACCATTTTGTTGAAAATTATGCGTGAAAAAGAATTTTGGTGAAATGTGCTTTGTTCTGTCTCCTTTGATGTATCATCTTTTCAGTTGAGCTATGCAAGAAGCATTGTCTTCATATAGTGTAGTTGGATTATCTTTTTTCATAGAAAAACCACACATTTCCTGAATATGTTGAGTCATTGATCTCAACCAAACACATTCCCGACTGGCATCATGAATGGCTATTATCTCAGCATGATTTGAAGAAGTGACAGCTATTGTTTGTTTCATTGAACGCCATGATATAGATGTACCTCCATATGTAAACAAATAGCCTGTTTAAGATCGGGCTCTATGTGGATCAGACAAATAACCTGCATCTGCATAGCCGATCATTTCTGACTGGAATTCATTAGAATAAACCAATCACATATCTATGGTTCCCCGAAGATATCTATATATATTCTTAACACCATTCCAATGTCTTCTTGTTGGGGAGGAGCTGAATCTTGCTAATAAGCTTACTGCAAAAGCAATATCTGCTCAAGTATTGTTAGCAAGATACATCAGTGCCCCATTTGCACTAAGATATGGAGTTTTATCACCAGCGGGCTCTTCATTATTTTCTTGGGGTTGAAATGGATCTTTATTTATGTCAAGCGATCTCACAACAATCGGGGTACTCAATGGATATGCATTATCCATGTAAAATCGCTTTAAAACCTTTTTAGTGTATGTTAATTGATGAACAAAAATTTCATTTGTTACATACTCAATTTGTAGGCCAAGACAAAACTTTGTCTTACCAAGATCTTTCATTTCAAATTCTTTCTTCAAATACTCTACAACCTTTGGAAGCTCTTTAGAAGTGCCAATGATATTCAAGTCATCAACATACACAGCTATGATGACAAGTTCAGATCCAGACCTCTTAATAAAGACACAAGGGAATATAAGGTCATTTTTGTACCCTTCCTTTAGCAAATACTCGCTAAGGCGATTGTATCACATCCTCCCTGATTGCTTCAATTCGTATAAGAATTTCTGAAGCTTTATTGAACAAGTTTCCCTTGAACATTTATGTGTAGGAACTTTATATCCTTTAGGGATTTTTATAAAAATTTCATTGTCCAATGAGCCATATAAGTAGGTTGTGACAACATCCATCAACATCATATCAAGCTTTCCATGGACTGCCAGATTTATTAGATACCTGAAGGTAATTGCATCTACCACAGGAGAGTATGTCTCCATATAATCAATGCTAGGACTTTGCGAAAACCCTTGTTCCACAAGTCGTGCTTTATATCTTACGACTTTACCTTTCTCATTTTGTTTTCACACAAAAATCCATTTGTACCCCATTGGCTTGACACCTTCAGACGTTCGGACTGTTGGTCCGAAAACATCATGTTTTTTGAGTGAGCCAATTTTGCTTGAATTGCATTTTTTCATTTTGGCCAATTATTTCTCTGTCTACATTCATCGACAAATTTTGGCTCAAGATCCTCATCTTATTGCATTACTTCAACTGCAATATTATATGCAAAACTGTTGTCAACAACAACATTATTCCGATTTCACCATTTTTCCGTAGAGACATAACTTATTGAGATCTCTTAATTTTCATCATTTCCAAGTACTTGAACCTCCCGTGAGGTCTTATCAATTGTTATGCTTTATGCTCTTCTTGCGAAATTGCCTCCACGTTATGATCAACTTGATCATTTACTCCTTTCCTTTTTCGGAAATTTTTATCCTTGGAACCGATTGGTCTACCACCTTTAAGGCGTGGCCTAGACTCATTTGAATTATCATACTGTCCAACTGGGACATCAATTCTAATTGGAGCATTTACAGCTGGAATATGCGATTTAGTAACCCCTGGAAGGTTAGTAAATGCATATGGTAGTTGATTTGCAATATTTTACATATAAATATATCTTTTGAACTTCTTGTTCACATTGATTTGTACGAGTGTTGATATCCAATTTTTCCCTGTATATTTTTATATGCAAAATACTTTCAAAACAACATACATATGCATATATAAGTATGTCCCAATATTTTTTTTTTTTAATTTTTAAAGGATTTTTAACCAATTTATTCCCCTATTTTTATTCATAAAAAAAACCCAATAATAATTTTCAAAGTTATCAATCTTGGTGATTCATTTACTGGATTCTCACATTTATACTAAAATATAGTCAAGATAATTTTTGCATATTTTTATAAATTTATTTAGTATGTTTAAAGTTAAATTGTATATAATTGCAATATTAGCCTCTTTTAGATTTAATTGCATTTATATTTACGAAAATTAAGTCTAATATTTTTTTAAATTGATAATTATGTATTACAAATTATTTTAGTACCTTTAATTTATTTTCAGAAATTAATTTACTATTTTTTATAAAATAAAAAGGGGAAATTGGCTATTTAAAATCTAGACCAATTATATTTCAATTATGGCTTGGATTGAACCCCCAATTTAAAGCCCAATTACCATGACCCAATTTCCATTCAAACCGACCCACAACCCGTTTAAATAACCCAACCCGGATCCCCTACCTAACATCAACGGCCAATATCAGCCCTTTCCATTTTAACCTCAAACAACCCCTTACCCCACCTCATTTCACGCCAAACGCCGCCCTTGAATCCCTTTCCCTCTCAACTCTCTCTGCAATCCCTCACAAACCCTAGCCACCGCCATCAAACTACAACCCTAATACCTCCCAAATCTATGGCTTCCAAGGTCGTCGGAGACCTGTATCAACCTCCCATGGCTTCTACGTGTTCTTTCTTATGGTCTCAAGGCTAGGTCTTGAAGGAGCTTGGTCCAGACCTTGTTCGATTTCAGTTCATGGCTGTTCTTCGGTCGTCTCTGACCTTTCATCGGCCAGCCATGGCTAGTCGAGTCAGACTTTTGACTCTCCTGCTTAGATCGATGGTTTTCAAGGCCTTTCTCATCACTTGGGGTTCTTCTGAAACCCTAACCTCTAAGGTTCTTTCGATTTCTTTTAGATCTGTTTCAGATCTATGTTTGCCTGAACATCTAAGCGTTTTTCTCAAAGTTTCTTTTAAAACTCTGCCTTCAAAACCCCTTATCTTTTCCGATTAGGGTTTCTATTAAGTTATTTCAAACGTTTCTCTGATTTTTTGGCATGTTTTGCTATGTTTGCTCATATCGTTCTTCCACTCGAGTTTGCATGTTAAAAGCCCTAATTTCTACGACTGTTTATTAGACGAATGTTTGTTTGCCTGAGTTTATGTCCGATTTGCTTGTTTATCCTCTTTTAAAACTCTTCTATTGTTGAAAATCCTATGGTTTTGGGTCTGAGACTGTTCGTTTAGGTGCATGACTCGATTTGAAGTTCTTTATTTCAAATCTCTTATTCCTTTGCGTGGTTCTTCTGACTCTGGTTTTCTATCATCTCTAAAATTCGATTATGTTCGAAACCCTAATTTTTAAAGGGGTATTTTCCTCACCTGCTACCCGGAGATCTTCGCATGCCTTTTATATTCTATGTTTTCTTCACTACTTGACCTACTGGACTATCATGTTTCGAATGTTGCTATCTACTGAATTTTGTGCTACTATTGTATGCTATTTCCTTCTGCCAACAAGCTTGGCCTCGCATGTATAGTGTTTATACACCCTATTTATATGCTAAGTTTCCTTCCTTGTTTGACCTTCAACTTGTGACTGATTTCAAACTTTTCCTTTGTGAAATTCTGATTTCACTCGCCTGTTAAGGTTAATTGATTTTCTTTTCCTGTTTTGCCTTGCTGAATTCTTTCCAAAATTAGTGTATTTCTGTACCTAGACTCGATTGCTTACATAATATTCATTTTACACTTGTTTTTTGGCAACTGTCAGCCTGCTTATAAATTGATTTCTTCCTTTTTTTTTTTGATCTGCAATGCCCGCTTAGCAAGTGACCCTTATTAAGGTATCACTTGTAATTGATTCCGAATCATGATTGTTGCCAGTTTGTAGCTTATTGACATCTTTCTTACTCGCTTTTCAAAAAAAACTATAAATACCCTTTACTTTTTCTCTTTCAAAAACACCAAGACAAGGCATAACACTTGAGTTCAAACACACACTGTACAATAAAACTCTCTCTCTTCTCTGCTTACTACTTATTGCGCCCTACCTGCCAGCTTGAAAAGCCAAGGCTAGGCTGTGGGAAAACTTGGCATTTTTTTGCAGTTTGATTTCTTATGGTATGTTGCTAATTAATGTTTTTCCGCGACCAACAACAAACATGCTTACTGTTCCTTGCATTCTTTGTCGCCTACTGTTTGGTCTTTAACCCAAGCTACCTATATTAGCTGCTGTAATTTTCCTTCTCTGTCTGGATCTATGTATAATGACCTGTGAATGCTAAATTCCCTTACCCCAATGTGTTTAATATTGTGGTTTGTTTGGGCGCATGAACATTGCCTATATGTAAATGCGTTGCATGAACCAACTTGATCCCCTAGGGATCTAACTCCATGTTTTCTTATATGTTGTGTTCCTGGCTTGATTTACAGGCATGTCAGCACTTCCTATTACTGTGCATGCCCAAAGTTAACCCATGCCTATGTGTATAGGCTCCTTGCAATGGATTCCCAATCCCCTGCCCCCCTTTGTGTGAAGTTATTGACTCCCTGAAATGTTAATGGCTGTCTCCCATCACCCTTTCCCTCCCCTTTATTCCCTTAGCTCTTAAAACTCTGTTTCTGCACTTTCACTCTCTTCTTAGACTTAAGTTTTTCCCCCTCATGTGAGCCTTGCCTAGGGACCCTTGAGCTCCCTCTGAACTTGGACACATGAGGGCTGACATTTCCACACTGCACTCATCTCTATTCTGGTTATGTAACTTGGGTGTGAGCACTGCCCGGGGTCCTATTGAGGCCCTTATGGAACTCTGACACACTCAAGTCTGAGAAAGGCTTTGGATCAATGGCATTTTGAGGTGGTTTATTCCATAACTCAGAGAGGAAGTCAAGAATCAGGCTTCCTCTGGTTGTAACTTTTCTTTGTACTTTTCTGATGTAATTCAGTATTCCTGGTTTGTAATAATTTTTAATGAACATTTGGGGCTGGCTAGTGAAAAAAGGGTTGGGTAATTATGCATGCTCAGGGGTAGAAAACATGCCTATAGGACTGCTTTTTCTACATGTTCAATTCGCATTTAGAAAACATGCCTATAGGACTGCTTTTAATTCTGCATATTCACATCACATTTAGAAACCATGTCTATAGGACTTACTTTAATCCTGCTTGTTCAGCTTCACATCTAGATAATCTGCCTATAGGAATTATCTAAAATTCTGCACGTTTGTCACTGTTTAGATATCATGTTCTTTAGGGCCCAATTGGTTATGTAACATGTTAAAATCCGTATAAAGTATAGAAATCATGCTTGTAGGAATTCCCGAGTAAAGAACCTGCCTGTTTCCATTGTCTACTAAATATTATGCCTATAGGGTTTGACATTATTCATTTAGATACTATGTATACAAAGGTTTAAGATCAGCAATTATGTCTATAAGGGTCTAAAATCAGTAATCCTAGATATCATGTTCATAGGAGTAAAAATCAGCGATAGTGGATACTGTCATTTGCAATTCGTCCATTCTGATTTTCTTTTTTTTTATATATATAATCTAATTCCCTTATTTTAACGAGGTTTAGCAAGCATGCCTATAGGATTTCAAACAATTCGCTTTGAGTTATCATGGTTTCACCACCTTCTGAATTAAGTAGATATCATGCCTATAGGACCCCGTCTAAACACTTAGGCAAGGCTTAGAGTAATAACTGTAAAATTGAATCCGCTTTTGTTAATTGCTACAACCAGCAGGCAGGCCTGATTCGGACTTCTTATCTGAGTTATGTAATAAACAAATCTACTTCAGTAATCAAGCTCTCCTCGTCTTTAGTATTTTTTAATCAGACCTAAAAAGTATGTGCAAGTCATGCTAGTTATGTGCTTCTGTTCAAGGAGGTGTATATGAGCCTTTATCTGTTTATATGTTTCCCCAACGTGCAGTATGTGTTTTGTATGTCGCCTTAGATTTTTATCCTTTGAAGCCAATCAGCCTAATATCCCTTCCCTTTAGGAATAGTAGCCCTAAGTGCCTCCGGGACTGATAGGAATGGGACGGGTAATAGCATACAATAGTGATCGAGACCAATCCGCGCTTTAATACCTTAACGAGGTGGGAAGGGTAGATATGGATATGATGACCGGTGCGCTAATGCCACGTGTAACCCCTCTTTTGAGGAGTGATTACCGGGTATTGCATTGACATGATCCATATTAAATATAAACCTAGGACCCCCTTATTCCTTTATTTGCAAACTCCTTTTAAAACTCTTCTTTTAATTGTTCTTTCTTTTATGTGTTTAAATTTAAATCCCCTAATATTTGAGCCCATACTTGTCTATTTGCTAAATTCACAATAACTGTCTGGCCGGGAACCACACTAGTGGATCCTGAGGGGTGCCTAACACCTTCCCCTTGGGATAACTTCAAGCCCTTACCCTATCTCTGGTTATTCAAATGGAACTTAGAATTGAACCCCATCGGTGTCCTAATGCACCTCAAATCATTAGGTGGCAACTCTTCAAAAATGTAAAACCTAGTTCCCAAAAGGAACGAGTTGTCCTATACCGAAATGTCATAAACTCGATTTTACGAGAAAAAGGGGGCGCGACAACATGGCGACTCTGCTGGGGATTTTTAGGCTTTTACCATTTCAGACTATCATTATGAATTTATGCTCTTTTATGTGCAATTACTTGTTTAATTCCTTTACGCATTCAATTCCCTTTTCAATTGCAAAACTGACTTGTCTTTTGTTTCCTCCTTTTATTACTGCTTTGAATTATGAAACTGCTGTATTTACTGCTTTCTTAACGTGCAAATACGTGACAACATGCTTTTAATTATTGCATAATCATGCTCAACATCATACTCCACTCGTGCCAAACAAATACCATAGCAACGCTTATAATGAGTGGTTGCGCTCTTCCTATATTATTACCTCCTAAATTCGGAAAAGGCATATTTGCGGTAAAACCAGTCGATCAACGGTGTAGTCGACGGTTCCGTGCCTTTCCTCCTTGAGTTGTCCGCTCAAGGGTACCAGTCTAAAACCCCATAGAAACCTTACTCTGTTTAAATTGTGCATGCATCATGGTCAAACCTAGCCAGATCAGTTATGTTGTCCACATAATGATCCTTTAAGATAGCCTTGTCCAAAAGTCCATTGGGTTGCCCTAAACCCAAACGGACATCATCACGTTCTGTGCATTTACTCGGAGAACTAAATGCTTCATGCTAATTGTTCATATTAAATAGTCGAGTCTGGTGGGGGTAGGGTCTAACCCTTCTATTTTGCAGATAATGAGGCACGAGGTCCCCAACTCCGGTATGATTAGCACGCCCCCACTCTTGCTAGACTGGTGGAGGAGTCTTCCATCAAATGACCAAATCAATGAGTGGAAAGAGAGAGCCGCCAAAGCTAGAGAAAAGTTGGAGTATCTGGAATACAGTCTGCTGGAATTGGAAGGAAAAGTGAGGAAGAGAGTCACCGACTGCCAGAACGCTGAGGGAAACGAAGGAGAACACCTGGCGAAGGCATATTTACTGGAGAACCTACACGAACTGGAGGATTTGATCAACGAGAGCATTCAACCTGGGGAAGGTCCATCTGGGACCAAGTAGATAGGAGTTTATTTTTCGCTTTATAAATGTAATAAGGCCAGTGGCCATTAGTGACTTTTATTTCTTGTTTATTTAGTGTCAATTTGGGATTCGTCTTATTTTTATCAATAAAATGAGGCATTTAGCATTCTAAGTTCTCCAAATCCATCTGTCTCTAGGCCTACCTCGGGCACAACGAGGTCCCCAAATTAAGGACACGCTTTACATTCCTGCACTATGTGTTTAAATATTGCAATAATTTTTATAATCCTCACTAACTTGTTTACCTTTTTTTTTTTTTTTTTTGTTTTTATTCCCCTCCCCAAAGGTTAGTTCGTGCACTCTGACATGATCATCTTAAGCAGAGGGGCACATCTCAAGAACTGGACCATCAGGACAACCAGAGCCCGACGAGCCTCGGGGTAGCAAGGCTAATACAAGCATCATGCACTGTTTTTATTTACTGAATGACTTTCTTTTCGCATTTTAATTCCCGCAATAAGATCTTCAATAACAGTTATGAAATTTATCAAAGCATTTCGACTTTTCTTATGAATCAACCACTACTCATTATTATTTTTCTCTTATTACTTTACTTATACAGCATTACTATAACTTATCTTGATGAACCAATGACTGTGAGCCAATGAGACAACGCAACAAGCAGACATTCATTCAGAGGAAGATGACATACCAGAGGAGATTGTCAAAGAAGTTGAGGACTTTGAGAACAGACCTAAGTCCAACCTGGACGAGACAGAAATTGTTAACCTAGGAGATGCAGAAAACGTCAAGGAAACACGAATCAGCGTTCACTTATCGCCATCAGAAAAGAAGGAATACACAGAATCTCTAAGGGAATATGAGGACATATTCGCCTGGTCATATGATGACATGACTGGTCTGAGTACGTCTATTGTGGCTCACAAACTGCCAACTGATCTGACATGTCCGCCGGTAAAGCAAAAGCTCAGAAAGTTCAAGCCTGATATGAGTTTGAAAAGGAAGAAGTCACTAAGCAAGTCAAAGCTAAGGTTCTCAGGGTAGTAGAATACCCGACATGGTTAGCCAATATTGTACCAGTACCAAAGAAGGACGGGAAGGTAAAAGTCTGTATCGACTATCGGGATCTCAACCGGGCCAGTCCGAAAGACGACTTCCCCTTGCCAAATATACTCATCCTGATCGACAATTGCGCCAAGCATGAGTTGCAGTCATTTGTGGATTGTTTCACTGGTTATCATCAGATCTAGATGGATGAGGAAGATGCTGAGAAAACGACTTTCATTACGCCGTGGGGAATGTATTGTTACAAAATGATGTCGTTCGGCCTGAAGAATGTAGGGGCCACCTATATGAGAGCCATGAATACCATTTTTCTACGATATGATACTACAAAGAAATTGAGGTATATGTGGATGATGTCATCATCAAGTCCAAGAAGTCCATTTATCATATGGAAGATTGTAGAAGTTC
>NW_017672730.1:7290-11338 GCF_001879085.1 Nicotiana attenuata | reverse complement strand
GCACAGTCTACAGTTATTTGTGAGCCAATCTTTAAGATGTTGAAGAAGGACGCCGCTACCAAATGTACTAATGACTGCCAAAAAGCTTTCGACAGAATCAAGGAATACCTGTCAACACCACCAGTCTTAGTCCCGCCTGAGCCAGGTAAACCCTTGTTACTCTACCTCGCAGTATTGGATGGAGAGTTCGGTTGTGTTCTGGGGCAGCATGATTAAACGGGGAAGAAAGAGCAAGCCATTTATTACCTCAGTAAGAAGTTCACCCCGTACGAGGCCCGGTATTCACTGTTAGAGCGCACCTGTTGTGCTTTGACTTGGGTAGCCCAGAAGCTGAGGCATTACTTCTGTGCCTATACTACATATCTCATATCAAGGATGGATCCTTTGAAGTACGTCTTCCAGAAGCCAATGCCCACTGGCAAGCTAGCCAAGTGGCAAATCCTGTTAAGTGAATTTGACATTGTCTACGTAACTCAGAAAGCAATCAAGGGACAGGCACTAGCAGATCACCTTGCTGAAAATCCCATAGACGGAGAATACGAACCCCTGAAAACGTATTTTCCTGACGAAGAGGTATCATTCATAGGAGAAGACATTGCAGGATCCTATGATGGTTGGAGAACGTTTTTCGATGGAGCAGCAAATTTCAAAGGAGTTGGCGTAGGAGCAGTCCTAGTATCAGAAACATGTCAGCATTATCCGGTGTCTGCCAAGCAGGTTCCTGTGCACCAACAACATGGCCAAATATGAAGCTTGCATCCTAGGGCTCAAAATGGCCATTGACATAAACATTCAAGAGTTGCTAGTGATTGGGGATTCGGACCTACTTATACATCAGGTGCGAGAAGAACAGGAAACCAAGAACTCCAAGATACTCTCGTATCTGCATCAGGTACAGGAATTGAGAAAGAGGTTCACAAAGACAGAATTCCGACATGTTCCCGGGATCCAGAATGAATTCGTCGATGCATTGGCTACCCTGTCATCCATGATACAGCATCCAGACAAGAATTTCATTGATCCCATTCCAGTAAAGATCCATGATCAGCCAGCTTATTGTGCCCATGTCGAAGAGGAAGCAGACGAAAAGCCCTGGTTTCATGATATTAAGAAATATTTGGCGAAAGGAGAGTACCCGGAGCTTGCCAATCATACTCAGAAATGAACACTGCGGAGATTGTCCAACAACTTCTTTCACAGCGGAGGAATCTTGTATAGGAGGACTCCTGATTTGGGACTACTAAGGTGTGTCGACGCAAAGGAAGCATCAAAACTGCTAGAAAAAATTCATGCTGGGACCTGCGGTCCACATATGAATGGTTTTGTTTTGGCAAAGAAGATACTCCGGGCTGGTTACTTTTGGATGACTATCGAAACAGACTGCATCCAATATGCCCGGAAATGCCACCGCTGTCAAATACATGCAGACATGATAAAGGTACCTCCAAATGAGCTTAATGCAACAAGCTCGCCGTGGCCGTTCGCCGCTTGGGGAAGGGATGTTATTGGACCGATCGAGCCTGCTGCTTCCAACGGACACAGGTTCATCCTAGTGGCAATTTACTACTTCACCAAGTGGTCGAAGCAGCATCTTACAGGGCAGTGACTAAGAAAGTCGTGGCAGACTTTGTCCGCGACCGCATTGTTTGCCGATTCGGGATTCCAGAATCAATCGTTACTGATAATGGCTCCAATCTCAACAGCGACTTGATGAAAGCTATGTGTGAAACCTTCAAGATCAGACACAAGAATTCTACAGCCTACAGGCCTCAAATGAACGGAGTCGTGGAAGCCGCCAATAAGAACATCAAGAAAATATTGAGAAAGATGATAGAGAAGCATAAACAGTGGCACGAGAAGTTATCATTCGCTCTGTTAGGATATTGCACCACAGTTCGCACATCGACTGGGGCAGCCCCCTATATGCTGGTATATGGTACAGAAGTCGTTATCCCCGTCGAAGTAGAAATTCCTTCCTTAAGGATCATACGGGAAGCTGAGCTCGACGATGCAGAATGGGTGAAGAGTCGTTACGAGCAGCTAGCTCTTATAGATGGGAAAAGAATGAACGCAGTGTTTCATGGTCAACTTTATCAGAACAGAATGTCCACAGCCTTCAACAAGAGAGTCAAGCCGAGACAATTCACACCGGGGCAGCTGGTATTAAAGAAAATTTTTCCGCACCAAGACGAGGCCAAAAGGAAGTTCTCTCACAATTGGCAGGGTCCGTACATGGTTCACCGGGTTTTGACAGGAGGAGCCCTCATACTTGGAGAAATGGACAGGGAAGTCTGGCCAAAGCTGATTAATTCAGATGCAGTCAAGCGTTATTATGTGTAATCTTTATGCTTTCCTTATATGATGTAAATTGAACTACGCCCGACATGATTCCCATTTAAGAGGGGATATGTAGGCAGCCCTATGGGTTCGATCACAACTCAATAAAATTTTCATTCCCCCCCCCCCTAATTGGAAACAGGGGCAAAATTTTGAGGAGGACCCTCATAATTCCGAAGCAATTTCAGCCGAATCGTCGGCAAGCAACAGTCAGAAGTGTCAACCCATTAACTGGGGCAGAATTTTGAGGAGGACCCTCAAAATTCCATAGCAAGAAAGGTTGCAATGTCCCGAACCATGTCACAGTCATCGGTTCATCTAAAAAAATTATTATTTTAACTATACGTTCATATCGTACTTTTTACAAACTCACGCATGTTTATTTTTGAAATTGCCTTGTATAGCAACGCTACCCCTACATACAGTATCACCAGATCAATGCCAAGCAGGTCAAGCATAGCCCGCAGGATATGAACTAACCTCCCCCCTTTACAAAACTCACGATTTTTCTTTGGATGCAGGCACTTGGATTGTGAAATCATCGAACATACTATACACTCACGAGACAAACATTGTTCAAGAATACAACTCTCAAAGACCGTTGCACTTACCAACATTTGCTATCCACACACACCAGCGACATTCCGTGTTTCACAGTGTCCCCAACAGTCACAATATCCCAATCTGCTATCAACAGAGAAAAGCCCCATTACCATTTGCCCTTTTATTTCTTGCATAAGGCTACCATTCTGCCTTCCGAGACTAAAAGTTGTCTCCATATGCATTTCTGCATTGCATATGGCTACCATTCTGCCTTCCGACACTAAACGCAATCTCCATCTGCATTTTTTGCATTGCGTACGGCTACCATTCTGCCTTCCGAGACTAAACGTTGTCTCCATATCCATTTTTGCATTGCATAAGGATACCATTCTGCCTTCCGAGACAAAACGATGTCTCCATCTCATTTTCTACATTGCATAGGGCTGCCATTCTGCCTTCCGAGACTAAACGCTGCCTCCGTCTGCATTTTCTGCATTGCATAGGGCTACCATTCTGCCTTCCGAGACTAAACGTTGTCTCCATATGTATTTCTGCATTGCATAAGGCTGCCATTCTGCCTTCCGAGACTAAATGTTGTCTCCATCTGCATTTTCTGCATTGCATAGGGCTACCATTCTGCCTTCCAAGACTAAACGCTGTCTCTATCTGCATTTTCTGCATTGCATAAGGCTACCATTCTGCCTTCCGAGACAAAACGCTGTCTCTATCTGCATTTTCTGCATGGCTGAAAGATCGCCACCTCATCTACGTTTGCATGGGCTGAAAGATCGCCAAATACTAGATTGCACGGCTAAAAGATCGCCACATTGCATGGCTGAAAGATCGCCACTTCATCTACATTTGCATGGCTGAAAGATCGCCGCCTCATCTGCATTTGCATGGCTGAAAGATCGCCACCTCGTCTACATTTGCATGGCTGAAAGATCGCCACTTCGTCTACATTTGCATGGCTGAAAGATCGCCACCTACTGCATCGCATGGGCTGAAAGATCGCCAAAAAACTGCATCTCATGGGCTGAAAGATTGCCAAATTATCCAAAGGCGTCATCGTTCGGAGGCACCATTCTCATAGCCCGAGAACACCATGTCATGGCCTGAGGACCCTTTTAATCTTTTGCATATCATCATTCAAAGGCATCATGGTTCG
>NW_017672730.1:0-1255 GCF_001879085.1 Nicotiana attenuata | reverse complement strand
TCCAATCTCAACAGCGACTTGATGAAAGCTATGTGTGAAACCATCAAGATCAGACACAAGAATTCTACAGCCTACAGGCCTCAAATGAATAGAGCCGTAGAAGCCGCCAATAAGAACATCAAGAAAATATTGAGAAAGATGATAGAGAAGCATAAGCAGTGGCACGAGAAGTTATCATTCGCTCTGTTAGGATATCGCACCACAGTTCGCAGATCAACTGGGGCAACCCCCTATATGCTGGTATATGGTACAGATGTCATTATTCCCGCCGAAGTAGAAATTCCTTCCTTAAGGATCATACGGGAAGTTGAGCTCGACGATGCAGAATGGGTGAAGAGTCGTTACGAGCAGCTAGCTCTTATAGATGGAAAAAGAATGAACGCAGTGTGTCATGGTCAACTATATCAGAACAGAATGTCCAAAGCCTTCAACAAGAGAGTCAAGCCGAGACAATTCACACCGGGGCAGTTGGTATTAAAGAAAAAATTTCTGCACCAAGACGAGGCCAAAGGGAAGTTCTCTCCCAACTGGCAGGGTCCGTACGATGGTTCACCGAGTTTTGACAAGAGGAGCCCTCATACTTGCAGAAATGGACGGGAGACTGGCCAAAGCCGATTAATCAGATGCAGTCAAGCGTTACTATGTGTAATCTTTATGCTTTCCTCCATGACGTAAATTGAACTACGCCTGACCTGATTCCCGTTTAAGAGGGGATACGTAGACAGCCCTATGGGTTACGGTCAAAACTCAACTAAAATTTCCATTTCCCCCCCCCCTCCCCCCTCCCCCCCCCTCCCCGCTATTGGAAACTGGGCAGAATTTTGAGAGGACCCTCAAAATTCCAAAGCAATTTCAGCCGAATCGTCACAAGCAACAGTCAGAAGCGTCAACCCATTAACTGTGGCAGAATTTTGAGGAGGACCCTCAAAATTCCATAGCAAGAAAGGTTGCAATGTCCCGAACCACGTCACAGTCATCGGTTCAAGATACAACTCTCAAAGACCGTTGCACCTACCAACATTTGCTATCCACACACACCAGCGACATTCCGTGTGTCACAATGTCCCCAGCAGTCACGATATCGCAATCTGCTATCAGCTAAGAAAAGCCCTATTACCATTTGCCCTTTTATTTCTTGCATAAGGCTACCATTCTGCCTTCCGAGACTAAACGCTGTCTCCATATGCATTTCTGCATTGCATATGGCTACCATTCTGCCTTTCGAGACTAAACGCTGTCTCCATCTGCATTTTCT
>NW_017672729.1:68811-172089 GCF_001879085.1 Nicotiana attenuata | reverse complement strand
ATTTTGGGCACTTTTACGTAGTTTTAATCAGCGAATCTTTGTATCTACTTTAGTAATTAATTAATATGTCTTCTTCTTCATCTATTTCTCTGATTTTCTCTTCAAGCATGAGTAGCTAGACCCACTAGCTAGGGTTGTGGCTCAACCCTAGCGTGGGTAATTGATGAGTGTTGTGATTTAAGGTTAGATTGACTATGGGTGTTTGTTATTTGGGTAAATTTTATGGTTTAATTTATGAATTAGTGGTTTCAAACACTAGTTTGTGCTAAGTTGACTTGGGCTCTTCTTGAGAAAGAGAGCCTAAGTCTCCAAAATTGCCTCAACAAGGAATTGGGATGGACTCAAGAGATTTGATAGTCCCAATTAAAGGGTTAATCCTCGAGAGAGTAATACCCGACTTGAACCCTAGTTGCTTGGACAAATAAGCATACCCAATTGGATCTTGAGAAAGTCAATTGGGCAAAATCACTCTTTCTACCGAGAGGTGTAGAGTGGGTAGTATCGAGCAACGGTTATAACATATTCCCAAATCATTTCAATCGTGCCTTGGATGCAAGTACCCGTCAATTGGCCACCTAGGTGAAAGTCATTACCCTAGTGCCTTTTAAACCATTAGATACAACTTGTAGCAATTTACTCTTAGTTTAATTTAATTGCAATTATAATTTGTAGTTTGTTAAAAGTAGAATATAAAGAAAAATAAAAAATGAATAGAAGTGATATATGGAACAAATACGCAATTCCAACCTAAATAGATACTCAACTCCAATTCTAGCTCTCCGAGGATTCGATCCCGACCCAAAATTGGGTAAAAGTTATTGCGACCCTCTCTTGCTACTTTTTAGTAGTGCGGAGTTGGCAGCGATCACTTTTTGGCGCCGTTGCCGGGGAGCTAACGGTTTTGGCTATCTATTTAGTTATTTTTGTGTATTGTTCTTCTTTCCTTCCTTGTTACTAATTTGTGTGTGTCAATACTACAGGTACCAAAATGGCTTTAAATGCAAATGACCCTCTTGGAAATGTGCTTGCGGGGGAGGAGGTTGATGAAATTGGAGAGGATGAGGTGCCTCTTGTACCTCCCGGACCACGACGAGGCAGCTAGGCCAATGCTAATGAAAACGTTCCAGACCCTCCTCCGCCACCTCCAAGAGCGGTTCCTCGGGTGCTACCGAACCAAGGCTATGCAAGTGCTATTGTCCCTCCCAGAATCCGGGCGGGCAATTTTCAGATAACCAATGTGATGTTGACTTTACTTGAGCAGCGTGGGTATTTCACGGGCGCTGCGGATCAAAATGCCTACAAACATCTCAAGGGGTTCGTGGATACATGTTGGGGTAGCAAGCAGACGAATGTGTCCGAGGATGCTCTTAGGTTGAGGCTTTTCCCCTTCTCACTTCGGGGGAAAGCATTGGATTGGCTAGAGAGACTCCCCAACCATTCCATCACAACTTGGGATGAGTTGGCGGATAAGTTTATTGCTAAATTTTTCTCACCCGGGCACATGGCGGCACTTCGAGATGAGATATTGGCCTTCAAGCAAGAGCCCACGGAACCTTTGCATGAGATTTGGGAGCGGTATAGAACAATGGTGAAGGAATGCCCCAATAATGACATGACGGAGAATATGTTGCAACAAACTTTCTACCGGGGCATCAATACTACAAATCAATGCATAGTCAATCAACTCGCTGGGGGTAATTTTATGAAATTGATGTATGATGAAGCTTGTGCCGTTCTTGATGAGATGGCAGATACGTCCTCCGCTTGGCAAAGTAGAGCCAATGTTCCTCAAGGTGACCCTACGGTTATTCATTTGCATAAGGAATTACATGACCATGGGCAAGCTATAGCGGAGTTGACAACTACTATGAACCAATTGGCTAAGGCACAGTTGCAACAAGTCCAAAATCCTCGCCAAGTGAATGCCATGGAGGGTGTTAATATGCTTGTCAACAAGAGAAGGCAAAGAAGGCAACAAAACCAAGGGAATTCTGAGCAATTTGATGATGATTGTGATGGGTTTCAAAATGATGGCTATGATGAGCAAAATGAAGAGGTACAATATTTAAACAATTTTCAAGGCCAACGGGGCAACTCTTCCAACCAACAACAGTGGCGACCCCAGGGCAATTGGGGCAATCAACAACAAAACAGTGGTAATTGGGGGAACAACAACCATAACAACAATTGGGGCAATCAGAACAACCATCAAGGCAACCAAGGGAATTGGAATGGTAATAACAACAATTGGGGAAACAATAACAATCAAGGTGGATGGAACAATGGGAACCAAGGAAACCGGGGGCAAGGCTTTCAAAGGCCCCCAATGTACCAACAACCGAACAATCCACCCCCTTTCCCTTCTCAAGGTGCTAGTTCTTCCAACAACGATATGGATAGAATTGAAATGATGTTCGAACAAATGATGAAAAAGAATGCGGATTCCGATGCGCAATTGGCTTCTCACAATACTTCAATTAGGAATTTGGAGGTGCAACTAGGTCAAATATCTCAGTCCTTGAATACAGCCCTAAGGGTGCTCTACCAAGTGATACAGCATTGAACCCAAAGGGAGGAAACAATCATGTTATGGCGGTTACAACAAGAAGTGGGAGAGGCGGTGATGTGAATTCCTCGAAACAAAAGCAAGTTGTTGAAGATGATGTTGAGTTGCAAGAAGATGCGGTTCCTTTGGTAGTTGAAGATGTGGTTGATGACAATGTGAACAATGAAGTGAAGATTGACATTAATGAAACCGAGGTGGAAACTCAAGAGGCCGTGAACCCGTCTAGAGAGCACGTAATTGACATGCCGGAGCCGGTTGTGTCAAAAGCCAAGGCACCTTTGCCTAGGCCATCTCCCCCATATCCTCAGAGGCTGGCCAAGCAGAAAAGTGAGAATCAATTCAAAAAGTTCATTGACATGATGAAGAGCTTATCCATCAATGTGTCTTTGGTGGAGGCTTTGGAGCAAATGCCTGGTTATGCTAAATTCATGAAGGATTTGGTTACAAAGAAAAGATCAATGGGCTGTGAAACTATCAAGATGACACACCAAGTTAGTGCTATAGTACATTCAATGGCCCCGAAATTAGAGGATCCTGGTGCTTTCACTATCCCCTGCACTATTGGTAATGCAGACTTTGCCAAAGCTTTATGTGATCTTGGGGCAAGCATCAACTTAATGCCCTTCTCAGTTTTCAAGACTTTGGGTATTGGGCCTCCGAGGCCAACTTCCATGCGATTGCAAATGGCAAACCGATCTATGAAGCGACCATTGGGTATTGTTGATGATGTGCTCGTCCGGATGGACAAATTCATCTTGCCGGCTGATTTTGTGATATTGGATTGTGATGTAGATTATGAGGTCCCGATTAGGGAGACCTTTCCTTGCTACGGGGAAGGCTCTAGTTGATGTGGAAGCAGGGGAACTCACTTTCAGGGTAGGTGATGAAAAGGTAGTATTTCATGTGTGCAAGTCAATGAAGCATTTTGTGGACTTAGTCACGGCTGTGATAATTGATGATACCAGTGCAATGATCAATGTTGAGGACTCTTTGGAGGCCGTATTGTTGAATTTGGATGTCAATGATGATGCGGACCGAGTGGAGTGCGTGAATGCTTTACATGGAATGGGCTCTTATTCTTATGAGCCTAGAAAATTGTCTTTGGATCTTAAAAACTGGAAAACTCCACCAACAAAACCTTCAATTGAGGAACCCCCGGTGTTGGAGTTGAAGCCACTACCTTCACACCTCAGGTATGAATTCTTGGGCTCTAATTCAACTTTACCAGTTATTCTTTCCTCTTGTCTTACTAACATGCAGGTAGATTCCACGTTGGTGGTGCTCAAAAAGCGAAAAATGGCAATTGGATGGACTCTAGCTGACATTCGGGGAATAAGCCCCGCATTCTGCATGCACAATATCATTTTGGAGGATGATGCAAAACCCTCCTTGGAGCATCAAAGAAGATTGAACGAGGCAATCCAAGAGATGGTGAAGAAAGAAGTGATAAAATGGTTGGATGTCGGGGTTGTGTACCCTATTTCCGATAGCTCGCAGACTTCTCCGGTGCAATGTGTACCGAAGAAGGGTGGGATGACTGTGGTGACAAATGACAATAATGAACTTATTCCCACTCGGAAGGTTACCAGATGGCGGGTATGCATGGACTACCGGAAACTGAACAAGGTGACCCGCAAGGATCATTTCCCTTTGCCATTCCTTGACCAACTGCTTGATCGCCTTGCGGGGCGTGCCTTTTATTGCTTTTTGGATGGATATTCGGGGTATAATCAAATCTTAATCGCTCCGGAGGACTAAGAGAAGACCACCTTTACTTGTCCATATGGCACCTTTGCTATCTCTCATATGTCGTTCGGGTTGTGCAATGCTCCGGCGACCTTCCAACGATGCATGATGGCTATTTTCACCGACATGGTGGAAGATATCTTGGAGGTTTTCATGGATGATTTCAGTGTGGTTGGTGATTCCTTTGAAGAGTGTTTGGGAAATTTGGATAGAGTTTTGGCCCGGTGTGAAGACACAAACCTTGTACTCAATTGGGGAAAATGCCATTTCATGGTTGAAGAGGGTATAGTGTTGGGTCACAAAATTTCTAAGCATGGGATTGAAGTAGACAAAGCCAAGATTGAGGTGATTTCAAGGCTCCCTCCCCCCACTTCTATCAAAGGGGTGAGGAGTTTTCTTGGGCATGCAGGGTTCTACCGGCGATTTATCAAGGACTTTTTGAAGGTAGTGAATCCTCTTTGCAAGTTGCTAGAAAAGGATACCAAGTTTGTGTTCGATGAGAGATGTATGGAAGCATTTGAGCTTCTCGAGCATAAGTTGACTACTACCCCGATCATTACCGCACCCAATTGGAGCTTACCTTTCGAGCTCATGTACGATGCGAGTGATGTTGCGGTTGGGGCAGTTTTGGGTGAAAGAATGAACAAAATGTTTCATCCAGTGTGCGAGTAAGACTATGAATGAGGCTCAAAGGAACTACACGGTGACTGAGAAGGAATTATTGGCTATTGTGTTCGCCATGGAAAAATTTCGGCCATATCTTATGGGAGTCAAAGTCATTGTGCACACCGATCATGCAGCTCTTACATATTTGATGACAAAGAAAGACTCCAAGGCAAGGTTGATGAGATGGGTGTTACTACTTCAAGAGTTTGATCTAGAAATTGTGGACCGGAAAGGTAGTGAAAATCAAGTGGCGGATCATTTGTCCCGTTTGGAGGAGGAAGGTAGGCCTTGTGATGGCCTAGAGATCAATGATTCATTTCCCGATGAGCAACTCCTTTCTGTGTCGATGTGTGATATGCCATGGTTTGCGGATGTTGCTAATTTCCTTGTGACTGGCATCGTCCCGTGTGAGCTCTCTTCTAATCAAAGTAAGAAGCTCAAGCGGGATAGTCTGGACTTCTATTGGGATGAGCCATACTTGTTCAAGATTTGGACGGATGGTGTGATTCGGAGGTGTGTCTCTGAGGAGGAGCAATTTAGCATTCTAGAGGCATGTCATTCCTCCTCCTATGGTGGCCATCATGGAGGGGTGAGGACGGCTTCGAAAGTTCTGAGTTGTGGTTTTTATTGGCCAACGTTGTTCAAAGATGCAAGTGATCTAGTAAAAAGATGTTATCAATGTCAACGAGCAGGCGAGATTTCCAAGAAAGATGAGATGCCTCTACACACCATTCTTGAAGTTGATATCTTTGATGTATGGGGTATAGGTTTTATGGGACCTTTTGTAAGCTCATGTGGAAACACCTACATTCTTGTTGCGGTTGATTATGTCTCTAAATGGGTCGAGGCCGTGGCCTTGCCCAAAAATGAAGCAAGGAGTGTGGTGGAATTTGTGAAGAAGAGCATTTTCACAAGGTTTGGTACACCTCGGGCAATTATTTGTGATGGAGGATCGCATTTTTGTAATAGAGCTTTTGATGCCTTGCTTTCCAAGTATGGTGTCAACCACAAAGTGTCTACTCCTTATCATCCTCAAGCAAGTGGCCAGGTGGAAGTGTCTAACAAGGAGATCAAGAGCATTTTGTCCAAGACCGTCAATGCCAATAGGACCGATTGGTCTAAAAAGTTAGATGGTGCTCTATGGGCTTACCGGACCGCTTACAAGACCCCAATTGGCATGTCACCGTACTGGTTGGTGTTTGGGAAAGCATGTCATTTACCAGTGGAGTTGGAGCATAAGGCCATGTGGGCCTTGAAGAAGTTGAATCTTGATTGGGATATAGCTGCTAATCTTCGGGTGGAGCAACTCAATGAACTTGATGAATTCCGGTTCTAAGCCTACTCTAGTTCGTCCTTGTATAAGGACAAGATGAAGTACCTTCATGATAAATATGCTCGTGGAAAGGAGTTCAAAGTTGGTGATTTGGTTCTCTTGTTCAATTCCCGGTTACGTCTGTTTCCGGGAAAGCTTAAATCAAAATGGAGTGGACCGTTTGAAGTTATGTTGGTGACCCCTTTTGGTGCTCTTGATTTGAAAAACAAAAATGGTGAAGTCTTTAGAGTGAATGGGCACCGTGTCAAGCATTATCTTGGGAAGTTTGATGATAGCCATGTGGTGGCTGTTGTTCATTTCAAATGATTGGATGGTAACATGCGTCGTGCCGCGACGTTAAATCAGGCGCTTCTTGGGAGGCAACCCATGTGTTTTTCTTTTTGTTTTCTTTGATTTTATTTGTAGTATAGGATTGATTTTTGGGCTAACGGGTTGTGAGATGTTACAAGATTGCATTTATGCAGTGTAGGACATAATTGAAAAATTGCACAGGTCTCTGAAGTTTCCAGTGCGGCCGCACTACCATTTTGTGCGGTCCGCACTGGTAAAGGGTGATTAAAATGCTCTCTGAAGTTTGCCACCGCACCCGCGGTTGATTTGGTGCGGTCCGCGGTGGACCAGCGCGGTCGCGATCCATTTTGTGCGGACCGCGGTGGGTTACTGAGTTAAGCTGGAACAAAATAGCCCAATGCGGACCGCGGTCCATTTTGTGCGGTCCACACTGGTAGGTGAGAATGGGCCCCAGGACTTTTCCTATAAATAGTCTCTGAGGTCCTCCTTTTACCCTTTTCGAACCCTTCACTCTCAGACCTAACAAAACACTGTTCATCATGCCTTTGCTTAATTGATTGGAACTTCTTGTTTCACTTCATCTCATTATCCGGTACCATAATCTTCCCTGTACTTGTTTAATTTTGTTAATTTTTGTTCTTTTTCTTAACTTCTGTTCTTCTTCCTCCCGTAATTAATTCAATTGCTAGGTTAGAAGGGTTTTAACTTTGATTCATGAGGACTTAGTTAGTGTAATGGACTGGGTAATCATTTAGGGCCTCTAATTAGGTGGAAAATTGGACTTAAAAGAAAAATTTCACGAACCCTAGTTTGGTGCCAAAACTGGGCAATCAGTGCGGACCGCGGTCAATTCTGTGTGGTCCGCGGTGCCCCAATGCGGTCGCAGTTGCTTTTGTGCGGTCCGCACTGCTTAGATTCAGAGGCCATGTTTTTGGAACCCCCCCACCTGTGCGGACCGCGGTCGTTTATGTGCGGTCCGCGGTGTCCTTAGTGCGGCTGCAGTTGGTTTTGTGCGGTCCGCACTGGGCACTTCTGCAACCTTTCTTCTCTGTTTCTGCAACACTGTTTTTAATTGATTAAACTGATGCTAACAAGCTGTTTGAATTGCGATTGCAGACAATGGTGAGACAAAGTGGTAAACAATCGGGCAGAGGAGAATCCTCCCGGGGAGGGAAGAAGAAGATGATAAAACTCACTCCCCAAGCTCGGGAAAATATAAAAAGGACCAGAAAACTAATCAAAGCTGCAGACAGAGCTGCTTCCCATTCCTCGGGGAGTGAGTATCAACCGTCAAGGGATATTTCTTCAGACTTCATGCCAGAGTATGTTGAAGACTGGCCGGAGAGGTTCAAACTACGAGACACTCCTCCACCATCACCCACTACACAAGCACCAACTAATGTCATTTCTGAGTCATCTGAGGGCTCAGCAGCCGGTAGTGGGGAATACTCCACATCCCCCATAGCTTCATTATCAGGAGAGGGTGAAGGAGGAGGTGAGGAGGAAGTACAAGGAGATGAGGAGGCAACTGAAGGAGGTGAACCAAGGGTTGGGGGTGTAGATAGAACGAGGAAGCCGGAGGTTTGGCAAGATAGGTTCGTGAGTGAGGTAGCGTACCAGAAATTTAGGGAGTGGTGGCCGGTGAGAAAATTGATACCGGAAAGGAGCTTCATTGATAGAGATCTTTTACCCCACAACCCCAATGTGCAAAGACAGTTTAGGACTAGAGTGGGTTGGGAACAGTTTATGGAGGAGTGTGTAGATGACACAACACATGGTCAAGGAGTTTTATTGCAATGTAGCCCACATCAAAAAGTGCTCCAAAGTGACCAAGGTTCGTAATAAGATAGTGTTGTTCGATGGGTGATACCTCAACGAATATCTTGACTTCAATGAGGAGGATGAAACTTTGTACATGGCGAAGTTGGAGATGGGCGAGGAGGTCCGTCCATGGTTAGCTCAGTACCTGACAATCCCAGGTACCGTTCCGGATTGGTTGACTGCTGGGGTCAAAATATTGCGGAGGACCTTAAACTTTGAGGCGAGGGGTTGGGAGACGTTTGTTTGCAGCCGGTTGGATCCTACTACACATGACCAGACCCTTCCTCTCCACCAGGCNATACATGTGGGGAATGTGATGTCCCGCATTATCTCAATAGTGGGAGCAGAGCATGACCGGAACTACCCTTTCCCTAGAACCCTCACTATGTACTTTCGGGATTTGGAGGTGGACAAGAAGCCCTACGACGTCAAGGTCAAGGCGACTGCCCCGTTCTCCTGGTATAGCTTGAAGGGGAATGACAACCCCAAGGACAACAACTACAAAGCCACTGCTTCTGCCGCAAAATGGCCAGTCTGAAGAGCCAGTTGTGGTTGATGTCCCTGCTGAGCCTACCCCCACAACTGCTGACATGCCTCCCGGACTTTCCATATCTGCAGTCCCGGAGATCCCATCTACCCGGGCCCATCCCATTACTGCCCACATGCTGAGTCAGACCCTTATGAATATACACAACTGGATGCAGACTGCCTCATCCAAGTTGTCCACATTGACTACCACGGTAGAAGCTCAGTCGGCTCCCCCAGCCCCGCAGGTGCCCCAGTCTATCGAGGATGCGCTTAAGGAGATTATTACCAACTAGAAGAAGATCCATGATTCTAAGGCTGCATTGGTCAAGGCAGTCGATTCCCACAGCAAGGCTCTCAAGGAGCTTGCTAAGGAGCATAAGAAGCTGCGGAAGACACGGGCCTCCAAGGAGTCCATGAAGGAGCTGCGGGCAGATGTTGATAGACTGAAGGCAGACCAGCTGCCTTTGGACCTGTTGCTTGATGATCCACTCTCAGCAGCTCATCCACAGCCGGAGCAGACCCATAGTCCTCCAAAGAGGAGGAAGATTCCTAGAGTAGATGATACCATCATCCAGTTGGCGGACCCACCGGAGGCTTCCTCTAGTCAGCCACAGGATGTACCAGTTTCACAGCCTATCGAGGTCCAGGCCCAGGTCCCAGTAGTAGCAGAGCAGACAAACAGAAACCAGTCTGAGGTTTCCGAGCACATAGAGGACCCAAGGACCACCCATGATCCTATGCAGACAGACACGACTTAGGGAGTCTTCTATATCCTTTTTCTATATTTTTATAGTGCTTATTTAGACTAGTTGGCATTGGGGACAATGCCAGCTTTCAATTGAGGGGGTGAGCCCTATATTTTTGTGGATGACTATATATGTTGATATTTTTATGCTTTCTTGATTTTTTTTCCACATTTTGTCTGTATATAATTTGATATTATCGCACTTTTATTTCACTTTTGGTCTGTATATAAAGTCACATCATATTCTATATATTCATCCCCTGTTGCATATTCAAACCCCCTCTTGTATATATTTATTCTATTTTTCGCAAAATTTTCGTCTTTAGCTTCTTATTTGTGATTCGTAGCTTTTTGTTTTCGGAGTTTGCAATAAGCCTTTGGTTTTTTTAATGCCACGGTTCTTTCTGAAGATGGAGTGTTGTGTGAACCGGGTGGCTCTTCCCAATGATGGATGGCGTGACAACCTTCTTAAGGGTTTGAGTCTGTTTTTCTTTTTCTTTTTGGTTTTTAGTAGTTTGTAGTTAAGGGTGCCTCAAGCAAAGCTTCACTTGGGCCTAGCACATTTTCCTTTGATCTTCTGGTCAAAAACAAATTGTTGTGTTTAGGATGGTGAAAGTTGTGACCTTGAGACTCTTGCGTTGGCCGATAATCATCAAGTGGTTTTTTCGTGACCATTGTGAGCTCAAATCATATCTAAGGTCATTGTGGGCCCCCGACTCTATGTCTTTAGCAATCCCTTAGCTTGTGTGGTGAGTAATTGAATTGCAAGTCCAAGTCCCGAGCCATTGGTCTAGAACTTGCCCTGAATGTTTGTTGAGGCGAAATCCTAGGTAAATTTTGACTTATGACATGATTATAGGCTCTCCTTGATCCAAATGATAGTTTGAACAATTCCATAGCCTACCAATGATAAGATCCCTAGTTCACCCTTTTGAGCCTTAGACCTTTTTCTTTCAAGAACCATGATACAAGCCTATACCCGTTCTAAAAGATACCCTCTCTTGGCACCCAGTCTTTCCTTTAGTACATGGCAAAAGTATAAGGTTGGGGGAGAGACGAGGATTGCAACAAAGTGGTAAAAAGGCACAAAAATGAAGAAAAGGAAAGGCAATGAAAAAGAAAGAAAAGCAAAAAGACAAAAACAATGTTCAATGTGAAAAAGAATAAAAAGGGATTTAAGAAAAGCAATGAATGAAAGGCGTGGAATGTTGAAAAAGGAGAAAAGGTGTGAAAAGCACAAGAAAGAGTGACATGGTGTCTCTCTAAACCCTTAGAAAGAAGTCAAATGACTCAAAGAGTCAAGTGAATTGTGCCAAATGAATCAAAAGAAGTGCTTAAGGGAAGATGGAACCCACTTGAACAAAAATATGACCTACCCTGGACCAAAATCCTTCACAATGACTCCACAAAAGCCCTATGTGATCTTGAGTCGAATGAAGCTTACATTAGTGGATACTTACATAAGGGGCAAGCATATGGTACTTAGAGCCGGACATGTGACCTTTCCTTGAGAGAGATGAGTGAATTTCCAATAACCTCGTTTTGTGTGCCAATATTCTAAAGGTGAGGTTTGCTTAGGGAGAGTTGATGATGTGTGAGTTTGGGTTCCACAATGACCAAAGTAAATGAAAGAGTTCTTTGATGTATTGAGTCAACTCTTGATGCTCTTGTGTCGCACTTGATCCATGGTTTGTCAAAGGTTAAATGTTGTTAATGACTTATGTGTGTCGAGGGCAATTGTTAGTCCCAATTGATGCTAGTTGAGGTTGCTTTAGGAAAGCTGAAAATTTCTTGAATTTTCCCTTAAAGGGTAGGTCTTATTTTGTTTGCTTGAGGACAAGAAAAGGCTTAAGTTTGGGGGGTTGATAACAAAGGATTGTGACGCATTTTATACCCATTTGTGCTTATGCTTTGATTATAAATTCATACAAAATAGTTCCAAAAGGCTCATAAGTTGTGCTTGATTGCAGGTTTGATCAACAAAGTGACATGATGTCAAAGATCGGCTCAAAAGGAGTGAAACCAGCACAAGTACCCAAGACAAGACAAAACTCAGGAGAAACAGGCCTAGTGCGGCCGCATTACACTTTGTGCGGTCCGCACTAGGGAGATTCAGAGAGTTAGATTTTCAGGCAGTGCGGCCGCTTAAGGTTTTGTGTGGTCCGCACTGAGGCACCGCGGCCGCACGACCATTCTGTGCGGTCCGCAGAACCAAAGTTCAGAGAGATGCCAAATTGAGAAGATGAAGCCTTCGTGGCCGCAGTCCATTCTGTGCGGTCGGCGAAGACTAGGTTCAGAGAATCGAAATTTGAAGTTCAAGAGCCTAGTGCGGCCGCACATCATTTTGTGCGGTCTGCACTGACCCCGCAAGGGCAATTTTGTCTAGTTTTTCCAGCTTAGTATAAATAGATTCTTTTTCCATTTTTAGGGCATCTGACATTGTAATACAGCAGCTGCGCCGGTGAGAAGACTTTTCTTAGCCATTTTGGGCACTCTTACTTAGTTTTAATCGTTGAAACTTTGTATTTACATGAGTAATTAATTAATATGTCTTTCTCTTCATCTATTTCTTGATCTTCTTCTTCTAATATGAGTAGCTAGACCCCATAGCTAGGGTTGTGGCTCAACCCTATTGTGGGCAATTGACGGGTCTTGTAATTTAAGGTTAAATTGACTATGGGTACTTGTTATTTGGGCCAATTTCATGGTTAATTTCTTAATTAGTGGTTGCAAACACTAGTTTGTGTTGAGTTGACTTGAGCTCTTCTTGAGAAAGAGAGCCTAAGTCTCCGAAATTCGCCAAACAATGAATTGGGGCGTACTCAAGAGATTAATAGCCCCAATTAAAGGGTTAAACCTCAAGAGAGTAACACCCGAATTGAACCCTAAGTTTCTTGTGCAAATTGGATACCCAATTGGTCTTGAGAAAGCCAATTCGGGAAAAATCACTCGAACCACCGAGAGGTGTAGAGTGGGTAAAGTAGTGCAACGGTTATTTCATACTCCCCAATCATGTCAATTATGCCTTAGTTTCAAGTACCTGTCATTTGACCGCCTAGGCGAAAGTCACTACCCTAGTGCCTTTTAAACCAATAGATACAACTTGCAATATTTATCTCTTAGCTTAATCTAGTTGCATTTTCAATTAGTAGTTTGATAAAAATAGAATCATAAAGACAATCCAAAAATGAATAGAAGACCAATTAAGAGCATATACGCAATCCTAAACTAGATAGATACTCGATTCCAATCCTAGCTCTCTGTGGATTCGATCCCGACCCAAAATCGGGTAAAAGCTATTGCAACCCTCTCTTTCTACTTATTAGTAGTGCGGAGTTGGCTGCGATCGGAACGCACCTGTTGTGCCCTGATAGCTCAGAAATTCAGGCACTGGTTCTGTGCCTACACTACATATCTCATATCAAGGATGGATCCTCTGAAATACATTTTCCAGAAACCCATGCCTACATGGAAACTAGCAAAATGACAGATACTATTGAGTGAATTTGATATTGTCTATGTAACTCAGAAGGAAGTCAAGGGATAGGCATTAGCAGATCATCTTGCAGAAAATCCTGTAGGAGGAGAATACGAACCACAAAAAATGTATATTCCCATTGAAGAAGTATCATTTGTAGGAGAACATATCACCGAAACATACGACGGATGGATAATATTCTTCGATGGGGCTGCGAATTCCAAATGAGTGGGTATTGGAGCCATTTTGGTGTCAGAGACAGGTCAACATTATCCGGTATCCGCAAAACTCAGCTTTCCGTGCACCAGCAATATGGCAGAATATGAAGCTTGCATCTTGGGGCTCAATTTGGCCATTGACATTAATATCTAGGAATTGCTGGTAATTGGTGATTCAGACCTTCTGGTACATCAGGTTGAGCTCGTCACTACCTTTTCGTCCATAGTTTAGACTCGTTACTTACAGAGTTGGTGTACTCATGTTACCCCATGCAACTTATGTGCAGATTTAGGTGCCTTTGGTCCTAGCGGCAGTCGCTCTATGAGACTATTGAGGTATATGAACGGCGTTTGCGGCCTTGACTCTCCTTCTTTACCTCCAGATGTATTTCAATTTGTTCCTTTAGACATTGTAATAGACTATCTTTTGCTCTAGACGCTCATGCACTTAGTGACACCCTGGTTTTAGGCTGGATTGTATCGTATCTTGGAATTTCTTATGTTTCAAACGGTTTTTTAAATGTTAAAAGCTTCCATTAATGTCTTCAAACTTATTGTTGTTGTGTTGGTTTGTTGAGTTGAGGCTGGCCTAGTTCCACGATAGGCGCCATCACGACGGGTCGAGTTTTGGGTCGTGACATTCCATTTGACATGTTACTTGACCCCTCCCATCCCACCCAACTCCATCTTTGTAGGATGTTTCAATTGTTCCGACAGAGGAGTTGTGCCTTGTCATCGACACTGCTGATGCAGTGCTTGCGGCGTTCACTTCTATGGCTACTCCCATATTTGATGATGATATTCAGTTGGCTGAGCCAATTGGTACTGGTGTTGCTGGGGACATAGTGATGACCGAGGACACTTAGTGTTACATCTCGCGTTTCTCATACGATAAAGTTTCATTTTCAGTTAATTGACAAAGACTCAGGGATGAGATTATCTTGAGGTTAGCATATTTATGCTATTTATAACAAGCGATAAGTAAGTGTCATGGAGGATAAAGGGTACACGATTAAAGAAAATGAGATTCGTTGAAGGTTGTCGATTTGGGGTAAAATACGGTCCGAGCTAATATACCCGATATTTATGGACTACTATCATAAAAGGTACCATATGACCATGATATTATAATGTATAAAGAATATTAAAAATGAGTAGAATTTTATGTCATTTAAGACAAATCTTAAATATGCGGGTAATTGGTTAATTATCGGGTAACGGGACATAAGATCAACCCCCCCCCCCCAAAAAAATGTGGCAGCAAGACACTTTCCAAACAATGCTCTTAGTCGTTTTTGATTAGGTGGAAACAAAATGGATAATTAAAACACACCACACTTCATATCTTGAAAACGTTAGCAAAAATACATTCTAGGACACAAGACATATCATTCTAACCTTTTCATCTCTAACAACACTACTTCATTTCTAAACCATTTTAATGCAGTGATCAAATGGGAGGTTTGGAACCTTAGCAACAAAATCTCTTAATAATTCCGACAAACTAAAACAGTAGCATTAGATATTAGTAGGTGACATTGTTCAAATTGTTACCAATTTCGTGAGTTTTCCTACGAAACAGTAGCAGCGAGATTTCTTCAACCAAATCCAACGAGAATTGTTAGAAACTTAACAACGTGAAATTTTGCGGTTCTAAAAAGAGTATGGTGTATCATACGGATTTTTCCCTACTCCGGGTATGTTAAGGCTATTACTTCTATCTTTTTGGCATGATCCAAATAATACAAATGATACGAGCAAAATACGCAACTTTCATAAATGACTCTATTCATAGAAATACTAGGGGTGTCTATATTCTTGATTCCCCATGTGAATTATTATTATATCTTCTGTTCATGGGTCTCAAAAAAAAATACGTATTTGATAAAGTTTATCCAAAATGCATACTGATTTTTATGGCATTCCGAGAAAATCTTATTAACGTATTTCTTATGCATTTCATGCATTTATACATGTACATTGACCCATGACCAGATGGCGTTATATACACGTATATATGCATAGTATATTTATTTGGGACATGAGAAAAGGTTACGGCATTGTATACGCACCACCACCTGATCAGTTGGTATACGTGTTGATGTTGCCTACAGTGGCGGGGTCATTTTGATGGGATGCCCTCAGAGGCTTGATGATGTTATGTACACCTATACCTATGCATGACACGACATTCATATGCACGTGCATGACATTATAAATGTTGCAGAATTTACAAAGTTATTCAAACTTTCAGGCGGATTTCTTTATTCGATGTTTCATCTATGTCTTTTATGTATGATTTTCACGCCTTACATACTCAGTACATTATTTGTACTGCCGCCCTATTTCCCGGGGCCTGCGTTTCATGCCCACAGGTGCAGGTAGGCAAGCTGGCGGTCCCCCTTCTTAGGATCCTTGATCAACGAGAGTTGGCGTGCTCCACTTTATCCAGAGCTTCTTTTGATATTGGTACGATATGCTTGTATATATATATATGGGTATGACGTGGCTCAGTCCCGTCTTTGTACAGTCGTATTTCAATTAGAGGTCTGTAGAAAATATGTCTAGTTGGATAGTATGTGGCCTTGCCGGCTTCAAGTTTTAAGGTATATAGTTTTCCATAGCAGCCTTGTCGGCTCGCCCTACATATGTTGCATGTATATGAACATATGCCTTTTTGGCAGGTTTCCTTCATGTATGTTATTCTCGTAATTTTGCAGATGTTATTCAGGTTTATATCTTAGACGCATGCTTAGGGGTGTTTGACAGGTAGGACTCGGGCACCCGTCGCGGTCCATCGGTTTGCGTCGTGACAAAAATGGTATCAGAGCAGCTCTTCCTAGGGTTGCCTACAGATCTTGTCCAGTAGCGTCTTGTTTATGGGTGTGTTGTGCACCACACTTATAGATAGGAGGCTACCAGATATTTAGGATGGTTACCTTTCTTTCTAATCCAGATTGTGCAATAGAACTGAGTCATAAGTATCCACTCCTAATCTTTACCTTATTTATATTTTTAGTGATGCCTGTTACTACTAGACGATAGGCTCAAGCCGCTAGCACGTGTCAGAAGACTACAAAAGTGTTAGAAAGAGATCTAAGTTACACTATGGAATAAGACCCATCGGAGATCATGGGTTCTATTGAGGAGGATCCATCCGAGGATCCATATGAGTCATCCGTTTGAGTTGTTTCAACCACTCCGGCAGCAGATGGGGTGAGAGGAGTTCCGACCTGACCAAGGCCCTTAGTTTCATTATCACAGCCCGTTGATTAGGGTTTGAGGGGAGTAGTGCATGGATTGGCACAGCCGGGTTTCCCTCAGGCTCAAAACTATGTCAGGGTATTTGCGGACACCAGCTATTCTGAGATTCCAGATAGTCCACAGTCTTATTAATCCGTCAATCAAGGTTCATCTGTGTATGTTATAGGATATGCAGAGGAAGAGGATAGTAGTCGGGCTAAGAGTAGGAAGGCAACTGATAAGGATATGAAGGTTCCGCTTCGAAGTGTGTCTGATCGAGGTTCTCATATAGGACGAGGCAAGGACCCTCTACTGTAGACTTCCTCCAGATGTCAGCTTTTGGTTGGTAAGTTCCACCTCTTCTTGGAGTACTACCAATTCAATATTTTGAATGTGTTAGGTTGTTTTATGAGGACGTAGGGAGCCCCGCCCCGACTTGTATATATTATGCTTATGTTTTCTTAAAGGTTGTGCAGACAGTATCCTTTATATAGTTTTGGGTATGACATGTCTACGGCCTTGTCAACCCTTATGTATCCATACAAACCTCTTTTTTTGAATGATTTCTTCGAGATAAGTCCTAATATTGTTACGTATATATATAGAGGTGCCCGTAATGGCCCGTGATAAGTTTGATTACAAATAAGGATAAGGTACGTGGCACTTGGTTGGGTAGAATTTGATGTTATAATGGGTGTGGATTGGTTGGCTTCTTTTTATGCTAACGTTGATTGAAGAACGAAGGTGGTTCGATTCTAATTTCCAGGAAAGCATGTTTTTGGAGTAGAAAGGTAATACGCCATCGCCGAGAGGTAGATTTATTTCCTGTCATAAGGCAAGGAAGATGATCAGAAAAGGTTATGATTATCACTTAGTTCGGGTAAAAACTGTGAAAGTAGAGTCACCAACCGTTCAATCTATCCCTATGGTTAATGAATTTCCCAAAGTTTTTTTATAAGCTTCCAGGTCTTCCGCTAGAGCTAGAAATTAAGTTTGCTATTAATCTGCTACCTGTTACTCAACCAATATCTATTCATCCCTATAGAATGGCCCCCGTATAGCTGAAAGAGTTGAAGGAACAACTAAAGGACTTTCTTGAGAAAGGCTTTATCAGAACTAGTACATCACCGTGGGGAGCACCGATGTTATTTGTGAGGAAGAAAGATGGTTCCTTACGGATGTGTATTGGTTATAGATAGTTGAATAAGGTGACGATCAAGAATAAGTACCCGCTCCCAAGGATTGATGATTTATTCGATCAGTTGCACGGTGCCAAGTGTTTTTAAAAAATAGACTTGAGGTTCGGGTACCATTGGGTAAGGGTTAAGGAGAAAGATATCCCGAAGATAGCATTCAGGACCAGATATGAGAACTCTGAGTTTCGTGTTATGTTGTTCCGTTTGACCAATGCCCTAGCAGTATTCAAGGATTTGATGAACCATGTGTTCAGGCCCTTTTTAGATCTATTTGTAATTGTATTCATCGATGATATATTGGTGTATTCTCGTTCAGAGGCGGAGCATGCGGATCATTTGCGTACTGTGCTAAGAGTTCTACAAAAAGGGAAGTTGTATGCGAAATTCTCTAAATGTAAATTATGATTTTAACTCTTTAGCTTTCCTTGGGAATATCATTTCGGGTGAAGGCATCCGGGTGGATACACAAAAGATTGAGGTAGTAAAGACTTGACCTAGACCCCCGACACCGACGGAGGTTCGTAGCTTCTCCGTTTGGCATATTATTACAGGAAGCTTGTAACAGAATTTTCTTCACTTTTAGCACCTTTGACCAATGTGGTATTTGGTGTCTCGCTTGATGTTCCAGATTAACACAAGTAAATCAATGGTGCAGGTAAGTTGATTAAGGTTGCGAATAAGTATATATAGATATGTGTAGGTCGCAAGCTAAAGTATGGTAGAGCGACAAGGTTTTAGGAAGACAGGAGGAAGGATAAAAGAAGATGAGTGAAAAGGTGACGAGAATGGAGAATTCCTTGGGGTTAAGCTCATAAGAGAGCTGATGGTTTCTCTAAGTTATAGAAGGCTCAATATAGCCTGAATGAACTCAAAGGAGTCTAATACTAGTGACATTTAGAATAGATGAAATGCTGTCGTGGTAGTGGAATAAGGGCGTAATTGTGATAGATAAAGGATGAAGTTTGGGCCTTCAAAGAGGGGAATTTCATGAATTGTAAAAGATTAGAATACCGATGTAAGTTAACTCAGAAGGGAGCTAAATTTCAATGGACAGATGCTTGCAAACGGAGTTTCCAGGCATTGAAGGACATATTAACTTCAGCACCGGTTCTAACACTCCTAGAAGGGACCGATGGTTATGTTATCTATTGTGATGCTTCAGGTGTTGAATTGGGTTGTGTGATGATGCAGCATGGTAAGGTTGTAGCTTATGCTTCTAGACAACTAAGAAAGCACGAGAAGATTTACCCGACCCACGATTTAGAGTTAGCCGCACTGATTCATGCACTAGAGATGTGGAGGCACTATTTGTATGACATTCATGTTGATATCTATACGGATCACAAAGAGCCTTCAGTATATCTTCAAGCAAAAGGAATTGAATTTACGTCAAAGGAGATTGTTGGAGCTACTTAATGACTATGACGTTGATATTATATACCATCTTGGGAAGACAAACGTAGTAGCCGACGCCCTCAGCCGTAGATCTATGGGTAGCCTATCATATCTACAGCCAAAAAAAAAAGGGAATAGCCCATGAGATTCATCAGCTAGCTAGTCTTGGAGTTTGGTTACTGGACTTAGGCGATATTAGAAATACTATTCAGGATACGACAACATCCTCTTTAGAAACTGAAGTAAAGGAATGTCAGTACGAGGATCGTGTGTTAGTTCGTTATAGGGATACCACCCCTCAGAAGGAGAGGACACCGTTTGAAATTATAGAAGATGGGGTCCTTAGATATCGAGGACGATTATGTGTCCCTAATGTTGCAGGGCTGCTCAGCAGGTCATGGGAAAAACTTACTATTCTCGTTATTTTATTCATCCAGGAGTAACCAAAATGTATCATGATATCAGGGATATATATTGGTGGGACGGAATGAAAAAGGATATAGTAGAGTTCGTTGATAAGTGCCATAACTATTAGTAGGTTATGATTGAGCATCAAAAACCTGGTGGATTATTGCAGGTTATGGAGATCCCGACTTGGAAATGGGAAGTAACCAATATGCATTTCATAGTAGGCTTACCTCGTACCCAGCAAAAGTTCGATTCGATATGGGTGATTGTTGATAGGCTTACAAAGTCAGCCCATTTTCTGCCCCTTAGGACTACATATTCCGTAGAGGATTATGCAAAGCTTTATATAAGGAGATAGTACAACTGCATGGCGTCCCTGTATCTATTATCTCGGATAGAGGATCTCAAATTACAGCTAACTTCTAGAGGTTCCTTCTAAAAAAGGATTGAAGACTCATGTAAGTCTTAGTACGGCATTAAATCCCCAAACAGACGGAAAGGCCGAGCGTACTATTCAGACACTTGAGGATATGTTACGAGTTTGTGTGATAAACTTCAAGGGTAGCTGGGATAATCATCTGCCATTTATTGAGTTCGCATATAATAGCTACCATTCTAGTATTCAGATGGCTCCATACGAAGTTCTTTACGGACAAAAGTGTAGATTGCCTATAGGGTGGTTTGATGTAGATGAAACTACGTTAGTAGGACCAAAATTGGCACAACAGGCAATCGAGAAAATTAACCTTATACAAGAAAGGCTATTAGCAGCTCAAAGCCGTTAGAAGTCTTATGCGGATAATCGAGGGCGAGACTTGGAGTTGAGGTTGACGACTGGGTATTCCTAAAGGTATCACCGATGAAAGGTTTCATGAGGTTCGGAAAGAAAGGAAAACTTAGCCCTCAGTACAATCGACCATATAAGGTCATACGCAAGGTAGACCAGGTAGCATATGAGTTAAACTTGCATCCGGACATGGAGTCTGTACATCCAGTCTTTCATGTGTCTGTGCTCCGTAAATGTATCGGAGATCCTTCCAGAATTGTGTCAGTTGACGACGTTCAGGTCACATAGCAACTATCATATGAAGAAAATCCCCATTTGCTATATTAGACAGACAGGTTCGAGATTGAGAACTAAAGACGTAAAGCTGTCGGTGAAAGTTACTTTAGAGAAACAACAATGTGGAAGAAATGACTTGGGAGGCCGAGGAAGACATGAAGTCTAGATATCCCTACTTATTTCCACCTCCGGAGAAGGGTCCGACTGAGACATCACAAACTTAAGGTACGTGTGTGGATTCTTGTGTTAGTTATGGTCATTGGTCGTGTGAGGCCATTGTCGTTACTGATGATTGTGGTCCTATGTGGGAGTTGGTAGTAGTATTGTTACAAAGGCGACTCTGCCAAAGCCATATACATCCCGGGGAGCTAAACGTTCAAGGACGAATGTTTCTAAGGGGGGAAGGACGTTACATCTCGTGTTTCTCATACGATAAAGTTTCGTCTTCAGTTAATTGACAGAGACTCAGGGATGAGATTATCTTGAGGTTAGCGTATTTATGTTATTTATACCAAGCGATAAGTAAGTGCCATGGAGGAAAAGGGTACACGAATTAAAGAAAATGAGTTTCGTTGAAGGTTGTCGATTTGGCGTAAAATACGGTCCGAGCTATAATACCCGATATTTATGGCCTAGTACCATATAAGGTACCATATGAACGTGATATTATAATGTATAAAGTATATTAAAAATGAGTAGAATTTTAAGTAATTTAAGGAAATTCTTAATTATACGGGTAATTGGTTAATTACCGGGTAACGGAACATTACCTAATTACCTAATAAGTGGATAAAAATTTAAATTTTCCACCCCACCCCCACGTGGCAGCAGTCCACTCCTTAAGCAAATGACTCTTAGTCATTTCTTATTAGGTGGCAACTTAATTCATTAAGTACAAGACACCTCAACTCTAAGACTCATCATACAAACCATATAGACAATCAGTAGCATTAGAGATTAGTAGGTGACTTAGTTCAAATTTTATCAATTTCGTGAGTATTCCTACAAAAACAGTAGCATTAGAGATTAATAGGTGACTTAGTTCAAATTTTACCAATTTCGTGAGTATTCCTACAAAATAGTATCATTAGAGATTAGTAGGTGACTTTGTTCAAATTGTTACCAATTTCATGAGTACTCCTACAAAACAGTAGCAGCGAGATTTCTTCAACCAAATCCAACGAGAATTATTAGAAGCTTAACAACGTAAAAAATTTGCAGGTCTAAAAGAGTACGGTGCAACTTTTTCCAAGAGTATTATACGGATTTTTCCCTACTCCAGGTATGTTAAGGCTATCCCGTCTTTCTTTTTGGCATGATCCAAATTATACAGAAGAAACGAGCAAACACACAGTTTTCATAAACGACTCTATTCATAGAAATACTAGGGGTCTCTGTGTTCTTGATTCCCCATGTGACATATTATTATATCTTCTGTTCATAGGTCTCAGAATAATACGCAGTTGATAAAGTTTAGCCGAAAGGAATATTGAGATTATTACATATTCTCATGCATTTCATTCATTTATACATGTACATTGATCCATGACCAGATGTCGTTATATACGCGTATTTATATGTGTGTGTGTGTGTGTGTGTATATATATATATATATATATGGGATATGGGAAAAAGGTTACGGCGTTATATGCGCACCACCACCTGATCAGTTGGTATATGTTGATGATGTTCCCCACAGTGGCTGAGACGATATGATGGGATACCCTCAGAGGCTTGATGATATTATGTACACCTATACCTATGCATGATACGACATTTATATGCACGTGCATGACATTATAAATGTTTCAGAATTTACAAAGTTATTCAGACTTACAGATGGATTCCTTTATTCTATGTTTCATCTATGTCTTTTATTACTGATTTTCATGCCTTACATACTCAGTACATTATTCATACTGACGCCCTATTTCCCGGGGCCTGCGTTTCATGCCCGCAGGTGCAGGTAGGAAAGTCAACTGTCCCCCTTCTTAGGATCCTTGATCAGCGAGAGTTGGTGTGCTCCACTTGATCCGGAGCTGCTTTTGATTTTGGTACGATATGCTTGTGTGTGTGTGTGTGTATATATATGGGGGTAGGACGTGGCTCAGTCCCGTCTTTGTACAGTGGTATTTCTATTAGAGGTCTGTAGACAGTTATGTATAGTTGGATAGTATGTGGCCTTGACGGATTCCAGTTTTGGTTATATAGTTGTCTATAGCAGCCTTGCCGGCTCGCCCACTGTATTCCGCACGTATATGTATATATGTCCTTTGGACAGGTTTTCCTCACGCATGTTATTCTCGTAATTCAGCAGAAATTATTCATGTTTATATCTTAGTCGCATGCTTAAAGGTGTCTGACAGGTAGGACTCTGGCACTCGTCGCGACCCATCGGTTTGGGTCGTGACAAAGCTATCAACGTCTCAAACCACCGAACAGAATGCTAAAGCTCAAAATGACCGATCGAGTAATTATATTCCCCCTACTTAAACACATGTTCATCCTCGAATGTGCCAAGAGTTGTTCCAAAGACATCAAATCATTGTATAAATTCACCATACACATACCCACGGGTGAACCCACATCACCTCAATCCATGTAAGCTCGTCAACACAACCTAACAGAAGATCCTTTCTTCAACCTTATTCCATAAACCTTAGAACTCAATCTCCGACATTCGGAATTAATTATAAGACTTGAATCTCGCATCTATACACTGTATATGTCTAAACAAGATGCATCAAGCCATAACCATATTCCAAGATACAATCACACGACTTACCACACAACCAACGTACTCATAGTAATATCTTCCGATCACAATAAATGGTCATTCCTAAACCCGATACAAGTAACAAACCTCATATCAAATAAAACCTTGTTCCAAACCTTCACAACACTACTAATGATGTAAGAAACATGTAGGAACTCATAACCACTCACCCAATTAACAAGTCGTGGAGTTCTCTCGCCCGTCCAGATTCATTGCTAAACGCTAAGCTGATTAGTGACGTTCTTATCCAATCATACTTTATCTAAGTTCGATTGCACTAATTCTAGGTCTAATGATCTCATCGCACCCAGTAAAAGCTATTCGGCCGACAAGCCACATCAAATGCCACATAGTCACCACATCAAATGCCACATAGTCACATACGACGCAATCCATACCTAACAAGTAATAGCTCGAATATACGGAAGATGGAAAGAAAACCAAATGAGAGAACCACCCAACAAGTAAAACAAATACCACCGCAATACACAATAATATAAACCCATCTCACAGGGGAGAAGCAAAGCACACAAAGTAAGAACGAAGAATCATGTCCTATCATGACTTTGTTACGGCATGTAGCCCGATCCAAACACACTAATGACATGGAATACCCGTCGAACCATAGTGCTCACGCTCTACCAACACAAGCGTATCAACAACACACGCGCGAAGTGCATGAACATAAACATGGAGAAACGCATAGCGCAATATACCATTGAGAAGAAACCATAACCAAGGCGCAATAAATAATTCAACACCCCAAGATCCATATCGCTCGAACCTCGCCACAAGGCCTAAACAGAGTGACATCATGTGTGTAATTAGCCTAGAAGTCTCACAACCCATCGGAGCATAAGATATAAACATATGGAACAAACCATGGTATAATAACATCCGTTTTGATGGATGACATATCCATAGAAACGGCTGCTCAGTAGTAAGCAAACCCGATTTGATGTAGGATAGACATTCTCATCAACTGAAAACCTTCCACTAACTCAATCTCGAAGAACAAAATCACAACACGTAACGAACTTCCCATGCATGTAGAGCACATCAACTACAAGTCATGGACAAACCATCGCAAACTCTTTTGAACCTATTTGCACATAATTAAACCATTAACTCTAAATTCCTCCTAAATCAACCAAGTCACATGGACTGCTAAAAATAGTAGTACATCAACATGAAAATGCCTGCACTGAAGAACCCTTTAATGAATCTGAAGCTAACTCTTTCACCTTTCTAATACCACAGTTTAGAATCAATAATGATGTAGAATACCGCAAGTCTCAACACCATTAAATGCAAGCCCCAAGTCCTAACCTTGCGCAAATTCGACAATCTTTAAATACCACATATGACTCTTGAGCCCATTGGAACATTCTCAAAATTCATTCACCTTGCTCTAATCCCCAATGCACATCCAATACACAAGCACATCTTAGTCCAAGAACTAATATAACACATGACCATGAAATTCTATCGTCAATGGAAGACTCCCCGACTTGGCTCGAAATGATAGAATACATCATTTGTAACCCATAGTACCCTTACTTTGTAGCATGCCTCGGTCTCGCACAATTGAATACTTCATAAACGCATATGACTCTAGTCATAAAACACTCCAAAGACCCTGCCAAGTGCATACTCATCCCAGTGACAGTCAAGCCAACTTCCTCAAGCCCTCCGAAATGGTAGCATATATATTCCACTAAATAGAAGCCTCATACGAATCACATAACCCCAAATCTTCTTATAGGAGATAACCCACCTACTACCCTTGAATCGACACCTACCTATGACACCACCACGATCACAACAACTAGGCAACCAAATTATCCTCCCGAGTACATACTCACCAACCCGATACAAGAATTTGGCGCATCCCATAAAGGAAAAACTCAAAGACCTACCACCACATCCACTTCTAAGACTAGACAACACATTGCAATGTTAATCAAGCAACCACAACCCTTTATAAACACGCCTAAAAAAATGCTACTATTTGTTTAAATTTGCACATGATCCTACTCTTAGAATTAAGTTAATTAATTTACAAACACCATATATACATAATATATTTTTTCTTTCCAATTTTTGCTTTTGTCCCTCCCTGCCCCACCTCGATCTTGATCCACTGCTCTCTCTAAGCTACAAGTCATGTCAGGGTTAGACTCAATTTTCAAGATATTTTTGCATAATATATCCAATAGAAAAGATAAAAGTTATAATTTATCCCAACTTTTAATGAATAGTCCAAAATATTCAATTTACCAAATTTAGTGTCACGACCCAAATTCGCCCTCCGTGAACTGTCATGACGGTACCTAGTCTCTACGACTAGGTAAGCATAACAAATTGCGGAAAAGGAAACGAAATACGAAACTAGAAAGAATTGCGATTAAAACATAAATAAAACGTTTAAGATGACGCTCGGCATATACAAATGCACACTCTCAAAACTGAATCAACTCCCAAAACCCCGGAATCTCATGAAATTACAAACTGTAGGTACTATATAGTGCTCTAACTCCAGAATGTCTAATCAAAAGAAAGTACAGAAGTTCTACAGCTAAAAGGAAGAATAGAGAGGGACTTCTCGGTCTGCGGACGCGGCAAATATACCTCGAAGTCTCTGAAGATCGCCTCACCTCACTAATAGTATGGCTGAGCCAAGGAACCTGTATCTGCACACGAAAAACATGTGTAGGAAAGGGCATGAGTACACCACAGCGGTACCCAGTAAGTGCCAAGCCTAACCTCGGTCGAGTAGTGACGAGGAAGGTCAGGGCCCTACTGGTTATATATATAACACAAGATAAAGCAGTATAAAATGCGACAAGATAATTAAAAGAATAACAGTTGATAACGGAATAAAATCACAGAAAGAATGTAACTCAACGCACAGAGATAGCAATAGGAGATCTCCCAGGATATCGTCCTGTAGTCCCAAATGTAAATATCCAGAGGATCTCCCAGGATACTATCCCGTAGTCCAATTCATAATTATGCAGGGGATACTCCCGGAATACCATTCCGTAGTCCCAAAGTAAATATCCAGTACAAGGGATCTCCCGGGTCCCGTAGTCCCAAATGTAAACGAGCAGGGCGATCTCCCGGAATACCGATCCGTAGTCCCAAAGTAAACATGCAGGGGGGATCTCCCGGGATATCGTCCCGTAGTCCAAAAGTAACCACTCAGCAGTATCAAGAAAGATCTACAGTTCATACGAGAATAAACAAAAATTCTACTCTAAACATGTTGCACAGAATACAAGTAAGCAATTAAAGCAGGTAAGCCAGTTAGATCACATAAACATGCTTTTCCTAAACTAAACAAGAGGCTTCAAGTACAAGTATTGCTAAATTTCAAGAAAACATAGATATTTACTTAATGAAAAGGGGGTTTTTCCAATAATTAGCCCGTGTACGCTCACGTCACCTCACGTACACGGCATTCATATAACAACAATACCAAATCCTAAGGGGAGTTCCCCACCACAAGGTTAGACAAGCCACTTACCTCGAACTAGCTCAAAATCAATCTGAAACCACGCTCTTGCCACGAGTATCCAACTCCGAGTGGCCCAAATCTAATCAAATAAATTGCATAATGTAAATATAACTTTAAGTAACTTTTTTAACTAATGAATTCGAAGCCAACACGCGAAATTAAGAAAATCGCCCAAAAAAGTCCCCCGGGCCCACATCTCGGAATCGGGTAAAATTTACAAATTTTGAACACCAGATCACTCACGAGCACACTCGAACAAAAATCATCAAAATCCGACGTTAAAATCTTACTCAAAACTTGAATTCTCATTTGGGGAACTTTCCTCTTATTTCCAAAATTTTATCCTCCAAATTCTTAATTAGAAGAGGAAAACAACAATAGATTATAGTACTAAGATCAAAATCGAGATAGAAATCGTTACCCAATGATTCTCCTTCAAAAACCCTCAAAAAATCGTCTCCTACCGAGCTCCAATTAGATTTTTGTGTAATGAAATCTCAAATCCTCGAATTTTCTATATCTGCCCAGCGATATCCGCTTCTGCAATCATGGGACCGCACCTACAGTCCCGCTTCTGCGGCTGGGGACTCGCACCTGCGAGATTTCATTAAACGGACATAAACCGCACCTGTGCTACCTTCTCCGCAGATGCAGTCCGCTTCTGCGGTCCAATAACCGCATTTGCGGTCACTGGCCAATAGTGCCAAAATTGCACCTGCGACCCACTCCATCGTATCTGCGGGCCGCACCTGCGGGCTCCTCACCGCAGGTGCAAAAATACCAGAAGCAACAACCTTCAGATTTTGCCTAAGTCCAAAATCACCTCCATAAAGCTTCCGAAACTCACCCGAGGCCCCCAGGACCTCAACCAATCCTAAAATATCATACGGACTCATTCCAACTCTCGAATCACATTAAACAACACTAAATCCACGTATCACCCTTCAATCCAAGCCTAAGGAACTTGAAATTTCAAGAATCCTACACCCGATGATAAAACCAACCAAACCAAGTCCTGACCCCCAAAATTTGCACACAAGTCACATTCAACACTATGGAGCTATTCCAACTCTCGGAATCGGATTTCGACCCCGATATCAAAATTTCACTATCGATCCGAAAACTTCAAAAATTCAACTTTCAGCATTTAAAGCCTAAATATGCTACGCATCTCCGAAACACAATCCGAAAATGCCCCTAAGCCCGAAATCACTCAACGAAGCTAACGGAGTCGACGGAATTCCATTCCGAGGCCGTCTTTACACTGTTCCGACTACGGTCCAAATTCTAAAGCTTAAACTCTCATTTAGGGACTAAGTGTCCTAAAACACTCCGAAACTCATAACGAATCTTCCCGACAACTCACAATAGCAAAAACGAACACGGGGAAAGCAGTTAATAGGGGATCAGAGCGTTAATTTATAAAACGACCGGCCGGGTCGTTACATCCTCCCCCTCTTAAAATATTCGTTCGTCCTCGAACGAGCATAGAGACATACCTGAAGTGGTGAAAAGATGAGGGTAACGGCTGCGCATATCCTGCTCGGTCTCTCACGTCGCCTCCTTGACCGGCTGACCCCGCCACTGAACCTTCACTGATGCGATGTTCTTTGACCTCAGCTTTTGAACCTGCCTGTCCAATATTGCCACTGGCTCCTCAGAATAAGATAGATCCTTGTCCAGCTGGACTGAACTGAAATCCAACACGTGTGACGGATCACCGTGATACTTCCGGAGCATCAAAACATGAAACACCGGATGAACTCCTGCCAAGCTGGGAGGTAAGGCAAGCTCATAAGCAACCTCCCCAACACGTCTCAATACCTCAAAAGGACCAATAAACCTCGGACTCAGTTTCCCTTTCTTCCCAAATCTCATAATGCCCTTCATAGGCGAAACCTGAAGCAAGACCCGCTCTCCAACCATATAGGAAACATCACGAACCTTCCGATCCGCATAACTCTTCTATCTGGACTGGGTTGTACGAAGTCTATCCTGAATCACCTTAACCTTCTCCAAGGCATCCTGAACCAAGTCTGTGCCCAATAATCTAGCCTCACCCGGCTCAAACCAACCCACCGGGGATCTACACCGCCTACCATAAAAAGCCTCATATGGCGCCATCTGAATGTTGGACTAATAACTGTTGTTGTAGGCAAACTCCACCAGTGGAAAGAATTGATCCCAAGAACCTCCAAACTCCATCACACACGCACGGAGCATATCCTCAAGAATCTGAATAGTGCGCTCGGACTATCCGTCCGTCTGGGGGTGAAATGTTATTCTCAACTCCACCCGAGTACCCAGCTCTTGTTGTACGGCCCTCCAAAACCGTGATGTGAACTGAGTACCTCTATTTGAAATGATGGAAACTGGAATACCATGCAGACGAATAATCTCTCGGATATAAATCTCCGCCAACCGCTCCAAAGAATAGGTAGTACACACAGGAACGAAGTGCGCAGACTTGGTCAGTCAATCCACAATCACCGAAATGTCATCGAACTTTCTCAAAGTCCGTGGGAGTCCAACTACAAAGTCCATGGCGATCCGCTCCCACTTCCACTCCGGAATCTCTATCTGCTGAAGCAAACCACCCGGTCTCTGGTGCTCATACTTTACCTGCTGACAGCTGAGGCACCGACCTACAAACCCAACTATATCTTTCTTCATCCGCCCCCACCAATAGTGCTGTCTCAAATCGTGGTACATCTTCGCAGCACCCGGATGGATGGAATACCGCGAACTGTGGGTCTCCTCTAGAATTAACTCCCGAAGCCCATCAACATTGGGTACACAAATCTGACCCTATATCCTTACTACCCCGTCATCACCAATGGTCACATCTCTGGCATCACTATACAGAACCTTGTCCTTGAGGACAAGCAAATGAGGGTCATCAAACTGGCGCTCCTGGATATGATCAAACAAGGAAGACCGAGAAACCACACAAGCAAGGACCTGACTAGGCTCCGAAAGGTCCAATCTCACAAACTGGTTGGCTAAGACCTGAACATCCATCGCCATGGGCCTCTCCACTGCTGGTAGGTAAGCCAAACTCCCCGAACTCTCTACCCGGTGACTCAAAGCATCGGCCACTACATTGGCCTTGCCCGGGTGATACAAGATAACGATATCATAGTCCTTCAGCAGCTCTAACCACCTCCTTTGGCACAAATTTAGGTCCTTCTGCTTGAACAGATGCTGTAAACTCCGGTGATCAGTATAAAATTCACAGGGCACATCGTACAAATAATGAAGTCAGATCTTCAAGGCGTGAACAATAGCAGCTAACTCGAGATCATGGACAATATAATTCTTCTCATGCACTTTTAGTTGTCTGGACGCGTCGGCAGTCACCCTACCGTCCTGCATCAACACCACTCCAAGGCCAATCCTCGAGGCATCACAATAGACAGTATAAGACCCCGAACCTGTAGGCAATACCAAAACTGGGGTTGTAGTCAAAGCTGTCTTGAGCTTCTGGAAGCTCTCCTCACACTCTTCCGTCCACCGGAACGGATCACCCTTCTGGGTCTGCCTGGTCATGGGTGCTGAAATAGATGAGAATCCCTCAACAAATCGACGGTAATAACCCGCCAAGCCAAGAAAACTAAAGGATCTCTGTAGCTGAGGATGGTCTGGGCCAACTCTCCACTGCTTCCACTTTCTTCGGATCTACCTTTATCCCCTCACTCGATACCACATGGCCCAAGAATGCCATGGAATCCAACCAAAACTCACATTTCGAGAACTTTGCATATAATCTCTTTTCTCTCAAAGTCTGAAGCACTGTCCTCAGGTGCTGCTCATGATCTTCCTGACTCTAGGAGTATACCAGAATATCATCAATAAAGACAATGACGAACGAGTCAAGATATGGTTGGAACACACTATGCATCAAATGCATGAAGGCTGCTGGGGCATTGGTCAGCCCAAATGACATAACAAGGAACTCGTAATGACCGTACCGAGTCCTGAAAGCAGTCTTTGGGATATTTGGCTCCCGAATCTTCAACTGGTGGTAACTTGAACGCAAGTCAATCTTAGAAAACACTCGTGCACCCTGTAACTGGTCAAACAAATCATCAATATGAGGCAAAGGATACCGGTTCTTCACTGTAACCTTGTTCAACTGGCGTTAATCAATGCACATACGCATAGAACCATCCTTTTTCTTCAAAAACAAGACAGGAGCACCCTAAGGTGATACACTAGGCCGAATAAAACCCTTATCAAGCAATTCCTGTAGCTGTACCTTCAACTCCTTCAACTCAGGAGGAGCCAGACGGTACGGAGGAATACAAATGGGCTGAGTGCCCGGCAACAGATCAATGCCAAAATAAATATCTCTATCGAGCGGCATGCCCGGAAGGTCAGCTGGAAACACATCAGAGAAATCCCGTACTACTGGGACTGAATCAACTGTAGGGGTATCAATACTGACATCTCTCACATAAGCTAGATATGCGTCACACCCCTTCTCAACCATTCGCTGAGCCTTAAGGAATGAAATAACTCTACTGGAAGTGTGATCTAAGGTACCCCTCCACTCTACTCGCGGTATACCTGGCATAGCCAGCGTCATGGTTTTGGCGTGATAATCAAGAATAGCATAATGGGGTGACAACCAGTCCATTCCCAAGATAACATCAAAGTCTACCATGCTAAGCAGTAACAAATCCACTCTGGTCTCAAAACCACTAAGAGTAACCAAACACGACTGATAATGCGGTCCACAATAAGAGAATCTCCCTAGGAGTAGAAACATAAATTGGAGAACTCAAAGAATCCCGAGATACGCCCAAATGTGGGGCAAAATAAGAGGACGCATAAGAATAAATGGAGCCTGGATCGAATAAAACCGATGCATCTCTATGACAGACCAGGACAATACCCGTGATGATAGAATCGGAGGTGACAGCCTCAGTACGGGCAGGAAGGGCATAATATTTGGCATGGCCTCCCCCTCTAGGGTGACCTCTACCTCCCCGACCTCCACCTCTAGCTGGCTGGGCAAGTAGAATAGCAACTGGTGCTGTAATCCTTGCCTGAGAACTCTGTGGAGCACGTGGCTGAGAAGTCTGTGGCGGTGCACCCCTCCTAAGTCTGCGGCAATCCCTCACCATATGGCGTGTGTCAGCACTCTAAAAATAAGCTCTGGGAGGACGTGGCGGCGGTGACTGGCTTGGGCCAGGTCTGCTGGATTGACCACTGAAAAGCATACCGTACAGGAGGCGCACAAGATACTAGGGTGCATAATAGGGCTCCTGAGGTCTAGGAGGAGCTGGAATAGCACTGGCTGCTGGAAGAGCTGAATGAACGGGGCGACTCATATAAACCCTACCATGACGACCTGCAGCTAGAGCACGGGCACCAGAATAATGGCCCGACTCTCAAGACCTCTTGGCCTCCCTCTCCTCTCTATCCCGAGCATGCATACCCTCTACTCTCCAAGCAATGCTCACCACCTGATGATAAGAAATCTATCTCTAACTCCCGAGCCATGCTAGACCTGATGCTGGGAATGAGCCCCTCAATAAACTTGCGAACTCTCTCACGAACTGTAGAAACCAAGGCTGGTGCATGCCTAGCCAAGTCAGTGAAACGGACAGCATACTGCGAAACAGTCATAGTGCCCTGGCGCAAATGCTCAAACTCTGCGCGCCATGCGTCCCTAAGGTTCTGAGGGACAAACTCTCTCAAGAACATATCTGAAAACTAAGTCTAAGTAAGGGAAGCTGCCTCAGCTGGACTGTCCAACTCAAAAGTACGCCACCACTGATAGGCTACTCCTCGAAGCTGGAAGGTAGTGAAAGAAACCCCACTCGATCCTGATATACCCATAGTGTGGAGGATATGATAGCACCCCTCCAAAAATCACTGGGCATCCTCCGATGCTAGACCACTGAATGTAGGAGGCTGGTACTTCTTGAACCTCTCAAGCCTCCTTTTCTCCTCCTCTGAAGCTACTGCCCTATCCTCTGGCTGGACTGGGGCTGCGGGCGGTACCGGTATAACCTTTGGGACCTGCTCGACCTGTACTCAGCAAGGGGAAGCAACCCTGCCTGAGCTAGGGTGGTGTACATACTCATAAACTGCGCAAGAGTCTCTTGGAGAGCTGGAGTAGTAGTAGCAGTAGGCGTATCAGGCGCCTGGACTCCGGTTGGAGCTGCTAGTGGCTCCTTTATAGCAGCTCGCGTGGGTGCTCTAGCTACACCACGTGTGCGTCCTCGGCCTCTACCCCGGCCCCGACCTCTGACGGCTCTAGTAGGGGGCGCGGGTGTCTGGTCACCTCCGGTAGCTCGTGTCCTCACCATCTGTGAGAGAATAGAAGACAGAGTTTTAGAATTTTGATATCAAAAATCTCGCTCGACAAGGAAATCAAATAAAGTGAAATTTTCCTAACAGTTACATAGCCTCTCGTAGATAAGTATAGACGTCTCCGTACCGATCCGCGAGACTTTAATAAACCGGCTTGTGATTCATGACTCCTATAAACCTAGAGCTTTGATACCAACTTGTCACGACCCAAGTTCGCCCCCCGTGAACTGTTGTGACGGCACCTAGTCTCTACAACTAGGTAAGCCTAACAAATTGCAGAAAAAGGAAACCAAATACAAAACTAGCAAGAACTGCGATTAAAACATAAATAAAACGTTTACGATGCCTCTCGGCATATACAAATGCACACTCTCAAAGCTGAATCAACTCCCAAAACCAGGAATCTCATGAAATCACAAGCTGTAGGTACTACATAGTGCTCTAACTCCAAAATGTCTAATCAAAAGAAATTACAGAAGGTCTATAGCTAAAAGGAAGAATAGAGAGGGACTCCTCGGTCTACGGACGTGACAGATATACCTCAAAGTCTCTGAAGATCGCCTCGCCTCACTGATAGTATGGCTGAGCCAAAGAACCTGGATTTGCACACGATAAACATGTGCAGGAAAGGGCATGAGTACACCACAGCGGTACCCAGTAAGTGCCAAGCCTAACCTCGGTCGAGTAGTGACGAGGAAGGTCAGGGCCCTACTGGTTATATATATAAAACAAGATAAAGCAGTATAAAATGCGACAAGATAATTAAAATAATAACAGTTAATAACGGAATAAAATCACATAAAGAATATAACTCAGCGCACAGAGATAGCAACAGGGGATCTCCCAGGATATCATCCTGTAGTCCCAAATATAAATATCTAGAGGATCTCCCGGGATATCGTCCCATAGTCCAATTCATAATTATGCAGGGGATACTCCCGGAATACCAGTCTGTAGTCCCAAAGTAAATATCCAGTACAGGGGATCTCCCGAGTGCCATCCCGTAGTCCCAAATGTAAACGTGCAGGGGGATCTCCCGGAATACCGATCCGTAGTCCCAAAGTAAACATGCAGGGGGGGGGGGGGGTCTCCCGGGATATTGTCCCGTAGTCCCAAAGTAAACACTCAGCAGTATCAAGAAAGAGTCCACAGTTCTATTCGAGAATAAATAGAAATTCTACTGTAAACATGTTGCACAGAATACAAGTAAGCAATTAAAGCAGGTAAGCCAATTAGATCACATAAGCATGTTTTTCCTAAACTAAACAAGAGGCTTCAAGTACAAGTATTGCTAAATTTCAAGAAAAAATAGATATTTACTTGATGAAAACGGGGTTTTTCCAATAATTAGCCCGTGTACGCTCTCGTCACCTCACGTACACGACATTCATATAACAACAATACCAAATCCTAAGGGGAATTTCCCCATACAAGGTTAGACAAGCCACTTACCTCGAACCATCTCAAAATCAATCCGAAACCACGCTCTTGCGACGAGTATCCAACTTCGAGTGGCCCAAATCTAATCAAATAAATTGCATAATGTAAATATAACTTTAAGTAACTTTTTTAACTAATGAACTCGAAGCTAACACGCGAAATTAAGAAAACCGCCCCAAAAAGTCCCCCGGGCCCATGCCTCAGAATTGGGTAAAATTTATTAATTTAGAACACCCGATCACTCGCGAGCACACTCGAACAAAAATCATCAAAATCCGACGTCAAAATCTCACTCAAAACTCGGATTCTCATTTGGGGAACTTTCCTCCCATTTCCAAACTTTTATTCCCCAAATTCTTAATTAGAAGAGGAAAATAACAAGAGATTATAGTACTAAGATCAAAATCGAGATAGAAATTGTTACCCAATGATTCTCCTTCAAAAACCCTCAAAAACTCATCTCCCACCGAGCTCCAATTCGATTTTTGTGTTATGAAATCTCAAACCCTCGAATCTGCCTAGCAATATCCGCTTCTGTGGTTGTGGGACCGCACATGCAGTCCCGCTTCTGTGGCTGGGGACTCGCACCTGCGAGATTTCATTAAATGGCCATAAACCGCACCTGCGCTACCTTCTCCACAGATGCAGCCCGCTTTTGCCTGTCCAATAACCGCATCTGTGATCACTGGCCAATAGTGCCAAAATTGCACCTGCGACTCATTCCATCACATCTGCGGGCCGCACCTACGGGCTCCTCACCGCAGGTGCGAAAATACCAGAAGCAGCAACCTTCAGATTTTGCCTAAGTCCAAAATCACCTTCGTAAAGCATCTGAAACTCACCCGAGGCCCCCGGAACCTCAACCAAACATACCAACCAATCCTTAAACATCATACGGACTCATTCCAACTCTCGAATCACATCAAACAACGCTAAATCCACAAATCACCCTCCAATCCAAGCCTAAGGAACTTGGAATTTCAAGAATCCTACACCCGATGATAAAACCAACCAAAACAAGTCCGATTGACCCCAAAATTTGTACACAAGTCACATTCAACACTACAGAGCTATTCTAACTCTCGGAATTGGATTCCGACCCCGATATCAAATTTTCACTATCGATCTGGAAACTTCAAAAATTCAACTTTCGGCATTTCAAGCCTAAATAAGCTACGGACCTCCAAAACACAATCCGCACACGCCCCTAAGCCCAAAATCACTTAACGGAGCTAACAAAATCGATGGAATTCCATTCTGAGTCCATCTTCACACTGTTCCTACTACGGTCCAAATTTTAAAGCTTAAACTCTCATTTAGGGACTAAGTGTCCCAAAACACTCCGAAACTCATAACGAATCTTCCCGACAACTCATAATAGCATAAACGAACACGGGAAAAGCAGTTAATAGGGGATCGGGGTGTTAATTCACAAAATGACCGGCCGGGTCGTTACATTTAGTTAGAAATATAGCCTACCAGCCAAATATGTAACTTGCCCCATTATACTAGTATGAAAATTATATTTTATGTTTTATGATGTTGTAGTTATATTAAAATTATATGGAAGTTGTAAATAAGTTTTATATTATATGATTAGTTATATGAAATTTATATTTTTGTATGTTGTTATAGATGTATCAAATTTGTATGAAAATTATAAATAAGTTGTATAACCATACATTCTTCTTTTATTGCTCGATTTGCTAGGGAAGAAAAAACATAGAATGAGTTTGTTTCCATGGTTATTTAGCGAGTCATTTGTGATTAGCCTAGTAGTTGGATGTTTTCCAGTGAGACAATAGAGGCGGTGTTTGAAATGGTTTCTTGCTGCTTTGGGTAAAGAAGAGGAGAGGGAGGAAAGATGGGGGGTTGGTTTGGTTGGAGATCAGCTGGGGACAAGAGGGATTTGGGGGATATGAGGAAGGCGACATATGAACATGGAGAAAGGAGAGGAAAGTGAAAGGGAAAGGAAAAAGGGTGTAATTGAAATCCTTAATTGAATGGGCTATTTACGATGTTGGGATGTCACGACCCAAATCCCACCATAGGGGTCTTGATGGCGCCTAATCTCCAAGACTAGGTAAGTCAATCACTTAACAAGATTAAATTAACTAGACGTGATATAATAAGATAAAGTTGAATATAAAAGCGGAAATAGAGTTAACACAAGCCAAAATGGCAATATCGAATACAATTTTCCAGAACTAGATAGTATAGAGTCATGAGCTCTAACTGAATACGTAAAAATGTCTCGAGATACAATATTGTTCATATATGAAAATAACAGTATCAATATAAGGATGGGACTCTAAGGGACGGCGACAGCCATGCAACTCCACCTTGAATTCTCACAATTAGTGTATGCACTCACTCTCTAGGTCCACTACATCCAACACCTGATCTGCAAAAATAATGTGCAGAAGAGTAGTATGAGTACACCATAATCGGTACCCAGTAAGTGTCAAGACTAACCTCGATGAAATAGTAATGAGGTTCAAGTCGTATAACTCACTAGTCAAAGAACCTGTGTAATATATCAATAATTGGCAACTGAACATGTGATGGAGAACAATATCACAAATATGGTTAGAACATATGATAACAACTCAACGTAGGAGAAACCCGTTTTTGACAACAATTCATCAAGTAGAAACATATTCATATGATAGCCTGTCAAAAATAACAGACAACTTATCAAAAATACGTGACAGATTTCAAGGAAACATATATATATATATATATATATGATAAAAATATTATCCGCGTTTCATCACATGAACATCATCAAGGGAATCACCGTCAAACCATCACATAACATCATCAATGATGCCATCTTTATTTAGCTGCATGCGCATATCAAGAAATACCAGCCTAATTTTGCCACATGCGCATATCACCACCCATATTTCGCCATATGGGCAACTCAAGAAAACGCTAACCTTATTTCGCTCTATGCACATGTAACGACCCGGCCAGTCATTTTGTAAATTAAAGTCTCATTCGGTGGCATAAGGTTTTGAATAGATTTGTATTATGTTTATGACTTGCATGCGTGGTCAAGTTCAGTTACTAGATGATTCGAAGTCAATTTGGAAGAAGGATACTAGTTTTGGAAGCTTAAGCGGTAAAAGTTAACTGAAATTTGACTTTTGTGTAAACGACTCCGAAATGGGGTTTTGATGATTTCAATAGCTTTGTATGGTGATTTTGGACTTAGGCGTGTGTCCAAATTTGGATTCGGAGGTCCGTAGCGTAATTTGAAGTATTTCGGCGAAAGTTGGAAAAGTTGATTTTGGAAGGTTGAGAGGTTTGACTAAGAGTTGGCTTTGGTAATATCGGGGTTAGAATTCGATTCCAAGAGTTGGAACAGCTACATTATGCCATTTGAGACTTGCCTGCAAAATTTGACGTCATTTCGGGTTGATTTGATAGGTTTCAGCGCGAGTTTAAAAAGATGGAAGATTTGAAAGTTCATGAGTTCGGTTCATGGTGTGATTCATAGTTTCGACGTTGTTTGATGTGATTTGAGACCTCGAGCGAGTCCGTGTTAGGTTATGGAACTTGTTGGTGTGCTTAGATGGGGTCCTGGGGGCCTCGGATGTGTTTCGGATGGGCTACAAGCCATTTTCTTCTATTTTTGGACTGTTGTTTTTCTGATGTCTGGTTTCCTTAATCGTGTTCGCATAGATTCCTCTGCGATCGCATAGTGTAACTTTGGGGCAGATAAAATTTACTCTTCGCGTTCGCATGCTTCTGTCCGTGAACGCGTAAGTATACATTTCCCTTCTTCGTGTTCGCGTACTGCTTCACACGATCGCGTAGCTTAGTCTTTGGGCCTCAGTACTTCCCCTTCTTCGCGTTCGCGTACTACTTCACACGATCGCGTAGCACCATTTCTGGCATTGGACTTTTTCCTCTTTGCAATCGCAAATTCTTTTTTGCGATCGCGGTGTACAAGTACCTGGGTAGAATATATAGTACTCTATTCCGAGGGTTAGCCATTTTTAACATTTTTGGAGTTCTAGAGCTCGGTTTTGAGTTATTCTGTCACGACCCAAAATCCATTAAAGGTCGTGATGGCGCCGGACATCACTGTCAGGCAAGCCAACACCAAGTAGTTAATTCAATTCTCGCTTAAGTATTTTCGAAATCATTTCTTTTCCTTAGACTAAACATGTTACACCCCATGTTTTTGTACGTGGCAGTATGCCATAAGTAAATTGATATAAGCTCAGAAATGAGATGTTACATTCCGTATTCTCGTACGTTAAAGTTTTGTCGTAAGCTAATCGATGTAAGTTCAGGAATGAGATTATTTTGAGATTTTAAACATTATGCTATTTCAAACAAGAGATAAGTTAATTCGTGAAGGTGAGAGGGTAAGTGAATCGAAGAAAATGAGTTCCATCGAAGTTTGGAAATTTGGGGATAAAATGCGGTCTAAGCTATAATACCCCGTATTCATGGACTATGCCATACAAGGTACCACATGACCATAATATTAAGGTGTATAAAGTGTGTTAAAATGAGCAGTATTTTAAGTAATTTAAGATAATTCTTAACTATGTGGGTAGTGGTTAATTTTTGATTTAATGGGAGATTAACCATATAATTAAGGATTTGTGGATAATTAATAGGTGGGGACAAATTCCTCCATGTGGCAGCCAAGAAGCTTTGCTTAAAATGACTCTTAAGTCATGTGCTTGGTGTCACAACTAGAAGGTCTTATGTCCAAGTCATGCTAAAGTGGGGCCCACCCTCTTTAATAAAGACTTCAATATAAGTCATCAAAATACATAAGTTCCATTTGCAATTATAAGAGAATTTCACTTCTAGGCAACGAATGGAGCTCACACATTAAATATCTCCTTACTTCATAAAGAGAGATGCATATTCATGTTAACGTGAGAATTTTCATCTTGAACAATTCAACAAAATCTCATCAGCGTCTTCAAGAATTCAAACGAGAATTCTTAGTTTCTTAGCAACGTGAGATTTTGCGATTCTAAGGGAGTACGGTGTAATCTTTTTCGAGAATATCATACGGATTTTCCCCTACTTCTATCCGCCATTACGTGTTGTCACAATCAACAGGCGTTAAAGGGATTGTCAAGAGAATCGGTTCAGGTATGTTAAGGCTATCCCTTCTTTCTTTTGGCATGATCTATGCGATACAAACAAAACGAGCAAATGGACAATTTCCATACATGACTCTATTCATAGAAATATTAGTTATGCTTATGTTCTTGATTCCCCATGTGTCATATTATTCTATCGTCTGTTCATGGGTCTCAAAAAGTACGTAAGTTGATAAAGTTTATTTCGTGATATTAATCATAGGCATAATGGTCTTATGACACTCCGAAAGATTTTATTGACGTACTTCTCATGCATTGCATTCATTTACATTGACCCATGACCAGATGGCGTTATATATATGGGAAAAGGTTACAGCGTTATATACGTACCACCACCTGATCAGCTGGTATACGTTGATGATTTTGCCCACAGTGGCCAAGATGATATGATGGTATGCCCTCAGAGGCTTGATGATGTTATGAACACATGTACCTATGCATGACATGACATTTATACGCATATGCGTGACACTAAAAGTATTTCATGATTTGCAGAGTTATCCAGACTTACATATCGAGTCTTTTATTCCATGTTTCTCTTATATCTATTATTTGCTGATTTTCATTCCTTACATACTCGGTACATTATTTGTACTGACGTCCTTTTTGCCTGGGGACACTCTGTTTCATGCCCGCAGGTCCCGATAGACAAGTCGAGAGTCCTCCAAGTAGGCTATCAACTCAGCGAAAGATGTTGGTGCGCTCCATTTGCTTCGGAGTTGCTTATTTGGTCAGTATGATTTGGACGTGTATTGTTTAGAATGGCGGGGCCCTGTCCCGACCTTTGTGGTATTTATCTACTCATAGAGGCTTGTAGACATATATCATGTACGTAAAAGATTGTATGGCCTTGTCGGCCTATGTTCAGTGTGCGAGAGGTCATTTTGGTCTTATAGGCCTATATGTCTTATGTATAAGTTGGTATTACATGTTTTATTCTAGTTATCTTATGGCATCATTTCCCTCTCATTTACCTATGATAGCATGATACGAAAAGATACATTATGTTAGTGTTCGGTTGAGTAAGGTACCGGGTACCCGTCATGGCCCATCGGTTTGGGTCGTGACAAATGTGGTATTAGAGCAGTTCTGTCCTAGGGAGTCTACAAGCCGTGTCTAGTAGAGTCTTGTTTATAGGTGTGTTGTGCACCACACTTATAAGTAGGAGGCTACAGGGCATTTAGGACTATCACTCTTTCTTCTCACTCTAGATCGTGTGGTAGAGCTCAGTTGGAAGAACTCAATTTCCTAACTCTATCTTATTCATAATACGACGATGCCTACATCCAGAAGGACGGTTGGTAAGAGATATAGCTATGGAAGAGTTGAGCCAGGAGAACTCGATTTTTGCATCATGATTATGATGGATAAATATGAGGTATTCAGCAGATCATGTGTGTATAAAGATGTGTAAGTTTTTTTGATAAGGATCCCTAAGGCAAGAATGTCTATCCACTCTTACGGTAAAAAGGAATAAGAGAATCGGAAGGTAGACACAAGTTTCAGCAAGCAAAAGAAGCAAGGCGAAGAAGGGTACGAGGTACTCATTTAATGAAGATTAACAGTATTTACAATTCAAGCAGAGAAATATAATCATTTTGAGATACCTTCAATTGTAATAGAGGTATGTACAATTAGTAACACCCATATCAATTATGCTCCATGGAAGCCAACAAATATAGTTTAAGAGAAGGATGGGATATTAGGATTCGGCTGGGGTTAGAGTAACCTAAAATGGTGAATGGATTGTTTGTGTTAGTCGACATTTCTGAAGCATATTATAAATGTGCTAACAAAATCTTCTTGTGAGATACCCAGATGGTGCACTCTAAAATAATATAGCTAGATATGAGTACTACAAAGATAGGCACTGAAGCCTTGAATGGATAAATATTACCTAAGTATGGCTCCCGTCCCTAGTTGGTCGAGAACGTTATGCAACCCGAAGAGCTTATGGATGGAGCAAGGGGAGCTAAAAGCAAAAGAACGTCTTGTTAAAGTTTTCAGAATAAAGTGATAGACAGAAATATTAGCAGGGAAATAAGAAGAGAGATAATGAAGCATTATGAGTAAGATATGATACATGGATGACAATGGTAGATAAAAAAAATGACAGTATTACAGAGTCTATAGTCAAGTAAAGGAAAAGATGAGAGGTGACAAGCCTTGAGACAACAAAAGAATATATGCCATAAAGTCATATCCTCATTTTGAAAAACAAGTTTGTGACTCCAGCGCGACTACCAGAAGGAAAAGTTAGACCCTAGAGTAATAGAAATCAGTATGGGATGGTGAACAAGATAAACTAAACATGAATTAGGGACTGAGGCATCATGAAAATTTCAGAGATTGTGTTCCGGCGATAATAGAATGGAAGACAGAAGAATATTCATGAGAAATTCAGGGAATGGTCATTCAGGAAGACGCTCGCCTAAAGCAAGCAATGTAAGCAAAGTTAAGCTTAAGGGACTGTGTGTTCCAGATACACTAAGTGTCACCCTCGCGAGTAAGGAATTTTGTTATCCTTGGTATAGAAGGATTATCGCAAGGCGAGTAAGGGTCATCAATGATGTGAAAAGACGCCAAATATGAAGAGGTAAAATGTCTATAGGTATATCGTCGTAGCTCTAAATATTATTACTCCCCTAAAGGGGGGAATATGGAGTGATGTGGCATTAAGTCAGAGTTAAATGGTTCTAGTAACTATGGAATGGTAAAGGAAGAATGCAATAAAAATGAGAATGGGATGAGGTTGTACCTGTTCAAATCCTACAAATATGCTACGATTCCAGAACATCATGTAAACACGACGTTAAGGAGAGGAAATAAGGGTTCCTGCCCGAGATGTTATTAATAGACAAGAAGCCAGTGCGAGATGTAAGTTAAGACAAAGGAAATAACCCAGGAAAGATTACGCGACATATGTAAGGCCCCGTTAAAATTTCATAATGATTTAAGATTTAAAAATGCGCCATTAGTATTTGGGAATAACGTATTCAAGTATTAAAGGAGACCTATGGGATAGAACCACATCATTTTGAAATGAAAATATATGTTTAAGGTGTGTTGGATCATATTAAGGAGTTTTGTGAATGGGAAGAATTATTGTGTAACAAATAGATACATTAAATGGAAAGGATGTTATTATGTAAACATGGCCTCATACTTATATGAAGGTTTGGAAGTCAATTCAGGTCTATATCAGATCAAGGTATCAATTAGGGTGAGTGTAGAAGCAAGCAATAGAAAAAAAAGAAAATAACCGGGAGCGTGCCAGGTTCAGTGCAACACGCAGATTGTGGCACGCCAGCCCTCTCAGCAACTTTGAAAACCAGTGAAGTATAGGCAAATTGCAATGGCACAGGCATGCTACCCCCACCTGAACCCTTTTTAAGTACTCACCTTTAAGGTTCATTTCCCTCATTTCACTTGGACGAATTTTGGAGCTTTTCTCCACTCTCTCAAGACCACAAACTCATCTCTTCTTTAAGGTAAGCAATCCCCATTATCTTGGTGTGAATTCCATCATTTCTATACTAGTGTTGATGAAATATACACATGGAATCTTTAGATTTTCCAGAAATTTCTTCAAGAACTCAAAGGAAGGGTTTTGCAAGATATCTTCCAAAAGGTAATCCTACACCCTTAGACTTACATGCATGGATTTATTATTAGAATATGAGTAAGAATTAAGTATTGGGACTCATGGGATGGTGATTGGAAGCCATAATTTCCCAATTTAAATACACAACCATTGGTTGGGTGTGGATGGATGGTCATGCATGTGATGTTGGAAGTTATAAAATGTTCCATAATGATGGTAGGATAAATTGTTGGTAAATGGTGGTAGTTGGATGAACCAATTCTATGGCTATGAGATATAGAGATTTACGCCCACTCTGTGTTTGATAAAGTGTCTAAATGGCCTAAAATATGGAATTTGTTACTAATGATGGTCCCATTGGATGTTAATGTTGTAGATTGAAGTTTCTTAGTGTACTGGATCGTTGTAGTGTCATTAAGGGGCGAATTTCAGGTATGTATGGCTAAACCCCCTTCTTCTTAGAATCGAACCTCTGGTGTACGTGTAATTGGTGTAAGTCCCTAAATTGATCATACTAGAATCGTTGCCCTAACGTGTTGTATTGAAAGATTTATGTTCAATGATTGTTCTAAATGTTTATCATGTCATCATGCTATTTGAGAATGTGTTTAAATGTGGAATATATGTGTTGATAAAGGTTAAGAATTCATGTCAAGAATTGAATAAAGCTTGCTATGCTATTTGTATGAAAAGCCTTCATATGATTAAGATTTTCCATGCCTTCCCCATGTGTATGTGATGCCTTGCATGATAGGCCTTGTTGATGTGGATGATAATGTTATTTGAATGTATAAAAAGGGAAACTTGAATTGTAAGATACGGCCAAGTGCCAAGAACGATTTAATAAATGAGGCTACCCGTACCATGTAATGAAAGATGAGAAGGAAATGTGAATTGAGATGAACGATTGAATGGTTGATGTCTCAAGTGAGATGGCCTAGCCGATCGGGCCGTGATCGGAAACCATGCCGCACACATGGTGGTAATTGTGCTGGATTGATTGATTGAAATTGTGGAAATGGTTGATGTCTCAAATGAGATGACCTAGTCGGTCGGGTCGATATCGGACTCCGTGTAGGAACACGATTGTATTGTGGATTGTGGCACATGGCACTGAGATTATCAAACCTAAATAAGACGGAAACTTAACCGGAAATTGTGTGATCCGTACTTGATGTTTTCGTATGTGTTTGAAGCTCTTGTTGTATATCATGACTGCTTCCCCTTTATTTCATTGTTCGTTCTATTAAGATTGGTGTTTAGTTTTACATACTAGTACTATTCGACAGTACTAATGTCCCTTTTGCTGGGGGCGCTACATCTTTAAATGGATATAGGTGCTTCCATAGTTGTCAGTGTTGATCGCAGCTAGTGGTGCATCATCATCATCTTCCCAGCAGACTTGGTGAGCCCCATTTCTTCCTGGGGTCATGTAGTACATCTTTTGTTTATATGTTTGCCACGTTTTGAGGTATAGCCGGGGCCTTATTGCCGGCGTTGTTATGACTCTCTTTTGTATCTTTAGAGGCTCCGTAGATACTATGTGGGTTGTATATGGGTATTGGAAGGGTCAGTGGATTATGTTGTGTTTTGGACCCTTGTTCATTCAAATTGAAAAGTGTATGTAATTTTGAAAAACTTACTAATGAGGTAACAATTGAATCGATTTGGAAATGTTTACAAAATATTCCTATTGGATAATTAATAAGAACTTGTTTTCTTGGTCATAACGAGTTGGGTGGAAAATGTCTGATAGGCTTGCCCAGTCGGGTTCACTCGGTTGAGCGCCAGTCGCGCCTCCCGAGGTTGGGGCATGACAAACTTGGTATCAGAGCCTAAGGTTTTAAAGTGTCCTAGGATGTCTCGGAGCCGTGTCTAGTAGAGTCCTTCTTATCGCTGTGTTGTCGACCACGTCTATAAGTGGAGGCTGCATGGACATTTAGGAATGTTTCCCTTCTTCAACACTCCAGATCGTGCGATAAAGCTTGACTATAAGATTGTTTTCTAACTCGTGCATTGAGATTCAAGGTAAGTTTAAACGCTCGTTCGTCTATTCCAAGTAATGTTGTCATATGACATGACCAATGGGCAAAGACATGAATATTAAGGAGATGACACATGTATCTTGTTGAACGAATGGTGTGGAGATATAGGCTAAGTACACAGTACCAAGAGCATAATTTATTTGAGAAAAGTTTAAAAATGATACCCACCTCCAAAGAGACATTGATTTAGTAAGTGAGACATAATCTTGAATAGCACATGTGGGTAGTGTGGGAAGCATGTAAATGATCCTAAGGTGTGAAAGAAAATTGGTTATATAAGTATGTGATAGCATGACCAGGAGATTAATGATGAGAGTGTAAGTCTCCCCCAGGAGACAAGAAGATATGAAAGGAGAGTCAATTGAACCCACGATGAGAAGACCTTGTACTACGAACTTTATAAGAATCCAGAAATGTACGAAGTTGTATTACACTCCTAAAGGATATTGACATGAGGAATTGGAATCTCAAGCTCGTGTGGATGAATAAGAGCAGAGAACTTATGAGGCTAATACCATGGTGACTTAAATCTCGCTAATAGTCGAACATATATGTGAAGGATAGAGACATGAGACATACGTCCCTGAAATTGCTAAATTCAAGACTTGTCTCGAAATCCGGGACATTCGCCCTAAGTGGGGGAGCAAGGGCCATAGTGAGGCCATTAAATACAATGAAACAAGAGTAAGACAATGTAGCTATAATGTTTGAACATTTTGTTGAAGACAAGTGTAATCTAGAAAAGTGATAATGGGTAACGTGACTCTCTGAAAAGATATGCTAATGATAGACCACTAGTACCCCAAGAAGGTGAAAGGTTAAGGAAGGTAAATTCTTCATACATGGAAATGTGAATGACAGGGTCAACGATCCTAGAAACTAAGAGTAATGACTTAACGTTTGTAACGGGATTTTATACTTGTTAGAGGGTCAGGAAATATGGAACCCAAGGAAGTACTATAGGTCAAATGTGAAAGGTTGCGAGTTTTTAGAATGGGTTAATCATGGATTTGCTATTTAACCAAAGTTACAAGGTGTTAAGAAAGGCGGAATGAGTGGGAGAAATAAATGTGATACTATAATTACCCAAGAGGGTACTTGGACTTGATGGAGAGCCTCTTAAGAATCTTACAAGCAAGGAAGTGTTAAGTGATACGCGGATGAACACACTTTCCCACAGATATCCCAACAAGTGTTGAGAGGTGACCGGGATGAATTCCAACTAAGGGAAAAGACCATGTAACATATGGAAGAGTGCATAGCTATTCACTAACTAGGAAGAATGAGGCGAGAAGAAATGGGGAGAAAATCTATAAATTGAGATAGTCATGGTTATCATAAAATAATTCGTATTAGAATGGTGGACTCGCTTAGAGCACAAGTGTCAATAGAAGGTACTGAATATCGACTAAAAGATCTTGAGAGAGTTCATGTCTACATATTACAATGGAAAGTGAGACTACTGGTGGTGAAGTTGTGATATGATAAACTCAGCAAACCAGGCACAATCATACTACGAGTTCATGGGAGGCAGACAAGAGTGTGGAAAAGTAGGGCTATCAACTCCGCACTATGACAAAATGCAATGGAAATGGATATTCTAGTTACAAAGAAGAGATGGTACCAACATATTGCCCAGGCCAGAGGGCCATCAAAAAGGGAAACACAACACAATCTACCCAAATGGCAAAAGAAACGTTCAAAACAGAATGAGAGAGGATGAACACTTGTTACGGACCAGACATGCTTAACATGGTAGATCTTGAGCCGCAATATCAGGAAACTCTATTGGTAGCTACAATATGGGGAATAAGGTAAGTTACTCATCAAGGATGGAATTAGGTGGACTAAGTCTTACATTTAGGACTAAAACCAAAAGTTGTTGAAGAATTGAGGAGGATCTCATGTTCAGAGAATTCCCTATTTGGGCCAGTGACTCTTCCTAAATTGTATATATATATAGGGTGTTGATATGTGTTTTGGGAGGTGTTTAATAGTAAATAGGGATTGTGAGAATGTTCACAAGTAAAGTAGAGCGGTTTCTTGAATTCTATAAGGCACATAAGGGGAGAAGAGGTTGGCTAAGAAAAGTCTGAGCACAATGTTACCTTACATTTGATGCAATGTCATGCAGGTTGATGTTATCAGGGTGTGTGCGCAATCTAGCAGATGTTATTCATTTGAAACAGAAGGTCCTTTGAGAAAACTCATCAAATAATGTCTTTTGTTGAGAATTTGGAAGAGCGATGCAAGTATTCACAGAAGATTGTAACCATATTAGGGAAATTATTGTAGAACTCAATTCCTAAGAGGTCTTATGTAAGAGAAATGTGGTAAAGATGTTCCACTAATGGTTCAAAATTGTAAGGTGATAGTTTATGCCTCTAGACAACTCAAGAATCATGAAAAGAACTATGCAACACATGACTTAGAACTTGCAGCAGTGGTATTTGCATAGAAGATTTGGCGCCATTACTTGTATGGGGTCTATGTGGATGTATTTACGGACCACAAGAGCCTTCAATATATTTTCAAACAGAAGGAACTGAATTTGAGGCAGAGAAGATGGCTTGAGCTGCTCAAGGATTAAGACATCAATATTTTATATCATCCGGGGAAGGCTAATGTTGTGGCCGATGCCCTTAGCCAGAGATTCTCATGTGAGTAATTGGTTAATTATTGGTTCAATGGAAGATTAACCATGTAATTAAGGATTTGTGGATAATTAATAGGTGAGGACAAATTCCCCCACGTGGCAGCCAAGAAGCTTTGGCTAAAAATGACTCTTAAGTCATGTGCTTGGTGTCACAACTAGAAGGTCTTGTGGCAAGTCATGCTAAAGTGGGGCCCACCCTCATTAATAAAGACTTCAATATAAGTCATCAAAATACATAAGTTCCATTTGCAATTATAAGAGAATTGCACTTCTAGGCAACGAATGGAGCTCACACATTAAATATCTCCTTACTTCATAAAGAGAGATTAATATTCATGTTAACGCGAGAATTTTCATCTTGAAAAATTCAACAAAATGTCATAAGTGTCTTCAAGAATTCAAACGAGAATTCTTAGTATCTTAGCAACGTGAGATTTTGCGATTCTAAGGGAGTACGGTGTAATATTTTTCGAGAATATCATATGGATTTTCCCCTACTTCGATCCGCCGTTACGTGTTGTCATAATCAACGGGTGATAAAGGGATTGACAAGAGAATCGGTTCAGGTATGTTAAAGCTATCCCTTCTTTCTTTCGGCATGACCTATACGATACAAACAAAATGAGCAAATGCACAATTTTCATACATGACTCTATTCATAGAAATATTAGTTATGCTTATGTTCTTGATTCCCAGTGTGTCATATTATTCTATCATCTGTTCATGGGTCTCAAAAAGTATGTAAGTTGATAATGTTTATTTCGTGATATTAATCAGAGGCATAATGGTCTTACGACACTCAGAAAGATTTTATTGACGTACTTCTCATGCATTGCATTCATTTACATTGACTCATGACCATATGGCATTACATATATATATATATATATGGGAAAAGGTTACGACAGTATATACGCACCACCACCTGATCAGCTAGTATACATTGATGATTTTGCCCACAGTGGTCGAGATGATATGATGGGATGCCCTCAAAGGCTTGATGATGTTATGAACGCATGTACCCATGCACGACATGACATTCATACGCATATACATGACCCTATAAGTATTTCATGATTTACAGAGTTATCCAGACTTACATGTCGAGTCTTTTACTCCATGTTTCTCTTATGCCTATTATTTACTGATTTTCATTCCTTACATACTTGGTACATTATTTGTACTGACGTCCCTTTTGCCTGGGGACGATGCATTTCATGCCCACAGGTCCCGATAGACAGGTCGAGAGTCTTTCAAGTAGGCTATCAGCTCAACGGTAGATGTTGGTGTGCTCCATTTTCTCCGGAGTTGCTTATTTGGTCAGTATGATTTGGACGTGTGTTGTTTAGTATGGCGGGGCCCTGTCCCGACCTTTATGGTATTTATCTACACTTAGAGGCTTGCAGACATATGTCATGTACGTAAAATATTGTATGGCCTTGTCGGCCTATGTTCAGTGTACGAGTGGTCATTTTTGTCTTATAGGCCTATATGTCTTATGTATAAGTTGGTATTACATGTTTTATTCTAGTTATCCTACGACAGCCTTTCCCTCTCATTTATCTATGATAACATGATATGAAAAGATACATTATGTTGGTACTCAGTTGAGTAAGGTACCAGGTACCCGTAGGCGAATAGATCATGACACCGGCGAACTTAACACATTCAATCGAGGACGACGACACCACGTCGCAGGTAAGAATTCCACCACACTTGAAGAAACCAAGTCTCATTACTCTATCAACCCAAAACTAAACATTTATATTGTGATTGCTTTTCCTCCGTCAGAAATTTTTTGGAAATAAAATACTGAATCTCTGAATCATGCTTTGAGTAGACCTCCTTTCAAGTCATTCACTGCCCCGACACATAGGCAAGTATCCTACCATCACATCAATAATGTGCTATAACCGTTCATGAGTATCATAGCAACCTGTGCATAGCCTCAAAGCCCTCAGAAGTACCGCTACTGAGCTGAAATGACAAGATATCCTTCCGCAAGGCAACGACAATAGCCCAATCAACTATGCAGGGAGAAACATCCTGCAGGGCATCTGTAGTACCATTACAATTCCTCAATTCCCAGTTGATACCAAGCACTTCACGTCACATAAGATTGAATAGGAAGGAAATAAAGGCATAATACTCAAAGGAATCAAACCGCACGATGACGAGTCAAGAAGGGAAGTGCTCCTAACAGCCCTGTAGCCTCTCGAAGATGAGTACAGACGTCTCCCTACCGATCCGTAAGACTTTACTAGACTTGCTCATGAATCGTGAGACCTAAGGGAACCTAGTGCTCTGATACCATGTTGTCACGACCCAAAATCCATTAAAGGTCGTGATGGCGTCGGACACGAATACGAATCACACTCTATTTCAAACTTGATGAACTTTAGAACTTCGAACTTCTTCCTTCGATGCCGAAACCTATCGAATAACATCCGATTGACCTTAAATTTTGCACACAAGTCATATTCGGCATTGCGGACCTACTCCAACTTTCGGGATCAGAATTCGACCCTGATATCAAAAAGTCCACTTCCAGTCAAACTTCTCAAAAACCTTCAAATTTCTAACTTTCGCCAAATGACTCCAAAATGACCTACGGACCTCCAAATACACTTCCAATCGCGCTCCTAATACCGGAATCACCATATGGAGCTATTGCCAGACTCGCAATCCCAAATGGACATCGATAGCATTGGAATGCACTTCAACCCAAATTTATGAAATTCTTCTAAAATTCTAACTTCCACAATAGGCGCCGAAATGCTCCCGGGTCATCAAAAAATCGATCCGAACATACGCCCAAGTCCAAAATCATCATATGAACCTGCTGGAACCTCCAAATCCCGATTCCGAGGTCGTTTACTTAAAAATACAATCTTAGTCAATTCTTCCAACTTAAGGTTTTCGAAATGAGAATTATTTTTCCAAATCGACTCCGAAATTCCCGAAATTCAATTCGAACACGCGTACGAGTCATAATACCTGAAATGAAGCTGCTCATGGCCTCAAACCGCCGAACGACACGCTAGAGCTCAAAACGACCGGTCGGGTCGTCACATTCTCTCCCACTTAAACATACGTTCGTCCTCGAACGTGCTAAGAAATACGCTGGAGTTGTCCGAAATCACTGTTTAACACCTCGTGCACCTACCCGTGCTACCACAACTCAGTTGATCACATTAGCTCGATCAAATCTTAAGATATTCTCTTTTATCCAAGCAAATAATCTTAGAGCCCAATTCCAACATCCGAAATTCTCTGTCAGGCCTGCTTCCAACATAGGAACACCGTATCAATCACCACACGATGCACCGATACATGATTGCATACCTTTGTTGAATTCACACTATGCACTGCATAACTCACATGACCATAATAACATCCTCTGATAACAATAGTCGAAATTCCACGAATCTAATGCTCCCAATGCACCTCATGACATATATAAGTCTTGTCCCAACTTTTGCAATACCGCCACTGTTGGCCCAAGTTCAGATGAAGTTTTGAAGATTGACAAAATGAACTCAGTCATGAACCAGGTCCATCATATGAGACACAGTGTTGATATGCTTACACATGTGACATACGTGTAAAGAAGATAAGTCTCAAGAATCAGCAACAATATCTTCGAAGTTGATCGAAAAGGTTGCATAGGATAAGGAGTTGAAGTCTCCTTATGCAAAGGGAACTACATCCGGATCAAGGATAAGGATTGGAGTTTGAGTTGTTCTAGGACTCGAATTTGATGAAGGATCAGCAATTCGAGTTTTAATCAAACTCTGATTACTAACTCTATAAATAATAAAGATTGTTCTCTTTTACAGGTGATTGCACATAAGCAGAAGTTAAGCATATTTGAGAGCAAAAAGATCAAGTCTGATTTGCAAGCAATATATGCGAGATACAAGTGTGCACGTCCTAAGCTGCATGAACTAAGATAGAAGAACCAGTTTCATCATTGTGTTTATTCTAAGTCTAGTTCAATTGTAGTAGGTTTTCATATTGTACCTTTCAGCTTTATCTAGAAGCAATTATAATAGGTATATTGAGTATTCAAGTTAGAGTTAACTTGAAAGTGTCGCAACAGTTGAGGCTGTGTGCTACACTGGGATTAGAGTTAATCCTTAGGTTTACAAAGAGTTTTGTAAATGCAGTTTTTGGCTCAGCGATTTTAGTGGAGTTTGGGAAAATCCTACTGAGTAGTAGGTCGTGGTTTTTTCTACCTTTTGAGCCAGGTGTTTTCCACGTAAAAATCTCTGTGCACTTTACTTTCAGTATTTATTATTCCGCAAACTGCTGTAGTTAGAACACTTAGAAGAACCAGGTTCTTCTAACGCGAAAATTAGGTACCACACAAATCACCCCCCCTCTTGTGTGGTATTGACGTTTATAACATCAATTGGTATCAGAGCAGGTTATCCTTGAAGAGGTTAACATCTTAGGAAAAGATCAACATGATTGCACCACCTGGGAACTGGGAAGGGCAATCCACTGCCAGGCCTCCTCTCTTCAATGGCCTCTACTACTCCTGGTGGAAAAACAGAATGAGGGACCATATAATGGGCGAAGACTATGAGCTTTGGGATATCATCACTGATGGTCCTTTAGCCACAACCAAGAAGAATGCTGAAGGAGTGGATGTTCCAAAGACAAGAGTAGATTGTACTGCTGAAGATCTAAGGAAATGGGAGAAAAATGCAAAAGCCAAGAAATGGTTAGTGTGTGGACTTGGTCCTGATGAGTACAGCAGGATTCAAGGCTGTACTACTGCCAAGGAGATTTGGGACACTTTACAAGTGGCTCATGAAGGAACACCTCAGGTGAAGAGGTCAAGAGGAACACTGTTGTATTCTCAATATGAGAATTTTACTATGAAGGATGGAGAAACTATCCAAGAAATGTATACCAGGTTCACTACACTGACAAATGAACTTGAGTCTCTTGGAAGGATTATCCTGGAAGAAGACAAGGTGGAGAAGATTCTAACTAGAGTTCTGCCAATCTCCTGGGAAAGCAAAATCACTGCCATTTAGGAATCCAAGAACATTGCTACTTTAAAGTTGGATGAACTGATTGGAAATCTCACTGCCTATGAATTGAGAAGGCAAACAATGAAGATGGATGCTCCAAAGAAAGAAAGAAGTCTGGCTCTCAGAATTTCAGAAGGATCAGATCTTGAAGATGATGAAATGGCTATGATAACCAGAGATTTCAAGAAATATCTTATGAGAGGAAAGGGTGTTTCAAAAGGAACAACATTCAGCAAACCTAGGGCTCCTGAGAAACAAACCAATGAGGGGTGTTACAAGTGTGGGAAGACTGATCACCACATCAGAAACTGCCCTCAATGGGAGATTGAATGGAAGAAAGAAAGAGCTGAAAGAAGAAACAGGAAGAAGCAACAGGTTCAACCAAAAAGAAATAAAGGATCAACTAAGGCTATGGTTGCTGCTTGGGGAGAAACATCAGATGAGGACTCTGAAGATGAAGCTGAGGAGGATCAAGCTCTAATGGCCATCGGGGAATCAGAAGATGAACAGGAGGTAAGTATTCTACACCTTAAAGAAAAGATTAAGTTCTTGTCTAAAGAAAAACTGGTTGATCTGCTGATAGACTTCATAGATGAGTCTGAAATAATAAACAGTGAGAAGGATGTTCTGTCTAAGGAATGTGTTATCCTAGAAGAAAAATTAAAAGGTTAGAGTCTAGGGCTGATGAGAGTGACAACACAAATACTGAGTTGAAGAACCAGGTTCATCAACTTGAAAATAAGATTCTAGAACTTAGATCTGAAAATATTAAACTTAAATTAGGGACAGGAAAGAAAAGGGCTGATCAATCATTTCTCACCCTAGAAGAAAATCTAGGAAAAATGAAAGATGAACTGTACAAGAAAGATGAATTGATTAAAGTCCTAAAAGAAGATTTAGGTAAGGTAAAGCATGAACTAGACAGAACATGCAAATGGAACAAGGCTTCCGATGCACTCTCCTGGCTGCAAGAACATCATAGTAGCAACAAGAGAGGACTTGGATTTGGGACACAAGCTCTAAAATGGGATCCCAAAAACAAGTATCTCACACTTCCTTAGAATAAGATCTGCACACAATGTGGTAATACTGGCCATTACAAAAATGAATGTAATGCAAGAGAAAAGGCCAGTCAAAAGAACAAAGCCTTTGTTCATGAAAAGCACAAACTGCCTGGTTGGGCAAAGAAAAATTTAATTCATCCTTTTGCCCATAGAAAGGGACCCAAACTAGTTTGGGTTCCTACGACTAACCCATGATTTCTTTTTGCAGGACCAAGTGAAGGGAAGTAGCCAAATATGGTACATGGATAGTGGCTGCTCAAAACATATGACTGGTAACAAGAACCAGTTCCTTTCACTTGAGAACCTAAAAGGAGGTAATGTCTCCTTTGGAAATGGAAAGAAAGGTGAGATCATTGGTGTTGGAAAGGTAGGAAAGACAGACTCTCATTCTATTGAGAATGTCTTGATAGATGGCTTAAAATATAGCCTGATAAGTGTGTCACAACTGTGTGACAGAGGTAACCTTGTGGCTTTCACTTCCACAAAATGTTTTGTGATTAGCCTTACTATTGACAAGATTGTTTTGTAGGGAAGGAGAGTTAACAATATTTACATTGTAGATCCGTCAACTCTCTCTGAAAATGAACTAACTTGCTTGAGTGTGTTAATTAATGATCCCCTCCTTTGGCACAAAAGACTTGGCCATGCCAGTCTAAATCAATTGAACAAATTAGTCTCCAAGGACTTGGTGATATGGTTACCTAATATCAAGTTCAAGGAAGACAAAGTTTGTGAGGCATGTGTAAGGGGGAAGCAGGTAAGGTCATCCTTCAAACCTAAGAAAATGGTAAGTTCGTCCAAGACGTTGGAACTGGTTCATATGGATCTTTGTGGAGCAGAGGTGGTAAAAGATATGTAATGGTGCTTGTTGATGATTATTCTAGATTTACCTGGATATTGTTTCTAACTTCTAAAGATAAAGCATTTGAAATGTTCACTGCTTTTATTAGAAAAACCCAGAAACAATTAGGAAATCAACTTGCATCCATTAGGTCTGATCATGGAACTGAATTTGAAAATGCACAGTTTGCTAAATTTTTTGATGAAAATGGAATAGATCATAATTTTTCTGCCCCTAGGACTCCTCAGCAAAATATGGTAGTTGAAAGGAAGAACAGGACCCTTGAGGATATGGCAAGGACCATGCTACTTTCCAGTAAACTACCTCATAGCTTCTGGGCAGAGGCTATAAACACTGCGTGTTATATAATAAATAGATGCATGACTATACCTCTTGTAGAGAAAACTCCCTATGAGTTACTTAAAGGGAGAAAACCAAACATATCCCATCTTAGGGCTTTTGGGTGCAAATGCTATGTGCACAATAATGGCAAAGACTCCCTAGGTAAGTTTGATCCCAGAAGTGATGAGGGAGTATTCTTGGGATATTCTTCACATAGCAAAGCATACAAAGTGTTTAATAAAAGAACTCTATGTGTTGAAGAGAGCGTACATGTTGTGTTTGATGAATCTAACACTATTTCTGAGAGACAGGAACATGAAGATGAAGCCATTGGACTGGTGAGACAATTGACTGAAGCCACAACACAAGTCAAAGTGGCATCAAAGGAAGGAGCAGGTGATGGAACAGGTCCTCTCACCCAGGGTAACCTGACAGGGGGAACCAATCTGAAGGAACCTGTACCTGAACCTGTTCCTCTGCAGCATAACTATGAAGGAGAAACTAGCAGGAACCAGATGGTGGGGAAATCTTACAAGTACCTGAGTTCTCACCCCATTGAGAACATCATCAATGATCCAACATCGGGGGTCAAGACAAGATCACAACTGAAGAACCTGTGTGCATTTGATGCTTTTCTGTCCCTCATTGAACCTAAAAATGTGAGTGAAGCTCTACAAGATGCAGATTGGGTCAATGCTATGCAAGATGAGCTCAATCAGTTTGAAAGAAGCCAAGTCTGGCACTTAGTTCCAAAACCAAAAGACAGGTCAGTCATTGGGACAAAATGGGTCTTCAGGAACAAACTAGATAAAGATGGAACAGTTACAAGAAACAAGGCAAGGTTGGTGGTTCAAGGCTATAGTCAAGAAGAAGGGATAGACTATGATGAGACCTTTGCACCAGTTGCAAGACTAGAGGCAATCAGACTCCTCATTGCTTTTGCAGCACATATGGAATTCACTCTTCATCAAATGGATGTCAAAAGTGCCTTCCTAAATGGCTATCTCAAAGAAGAAGTGTTTGTGAGACAACCTCCAGGATTCGAAAGTAAAGAATGTCCTGATCATGTATACAAGCTAGATAAAGCTCTCTATGGTCTCAAGCAGGCCCCAAGAGCTTGGTATGAAATATTGTCAAAATTCCTTCTGGAGCATGGGTACAAAAGAGGTAAAATTGACAGCACTTTGTTCCTAAGGGAAAAAGGTAAAGATCTGCTTGTTGTACAAATATATGTTGATGATATAATATTTGGGGCCACTACAGATAGGCTGAGTAAGGACTTTGCAAAATTAATGGGAAGTGAGTTTGAAATGAGTATGATGGGCGAACTAAATTTCTTCCTAGGCTTGCAGATCAAACAAAGTCCAAATGGAACCATGATTCATCTGCAGAAGTATACAAAAGAACTAATCAAGAAGTTTAAAATGGAAGACTCTAAAGAAATAGATACACCTATTACAACTGCCACTAAATTAGATATTGATGAACCTGGTTCATCAGTTGATCAAAAGTTGTATAGGGGTATGATTGGTTCACTCTTGAATCTTACTGCCAGCAGACCTGACATTGTTTTCAGTGTAGGACTTTGTGCTCGTTTTCAAGCTAATCCTAAAGAGTCTCACTTGACTGCTGTCAAGAGGATATTGAGATATCTGAAGGGGACTACTGAATTGTGCCTATGGTACCCTAAAGGTAGTAATTTCGATCTAGTAGGTTATGATGATGCTGACTATGCAGGTTTCCTAGTGGATAGAAAAAGCACCTCAGGTATGGCTCACTTTCTTGGTTCATGTCTTATATCATGGGCTACCAAGAAACAAAATTCAGTAGCCCTATCTACTGCTGAAGCTGAGTGTGTGGCTGCAGCTTCTTGTTGTGCTCAACTACTGTGGATCAAACAACAATTAGTAGACTTTGGTATAGAAGTGGGATGCATACCAATATTATGTGATAACACTAGTGCTACAAGTATGACAAAGAACCCTGTTCATCATAAAAGGACCAAGCACATAGATGTTAGACACCACTTCTTGAGAGATAATTATGAGAAAGGATTAATCTCAATAGAATTCTGTGCTACTGATAAACAAATAGCTGACATCTTCACCAAAGCACTGAATAGGGAAAACTTTGAAAGGAACAGGTTGGAATTAGGGATGATTAAGATCACCTAAAAGGAACCAGTTCAGAATGCAATGAAAAAAAAATGAAAAAAAAATAAAAAAAAAACATTTTTGGTTAGAAGTTCTGATTTTATGTAAATATCTAGACTAATTCTTACTCAGTCTCATACTCTAATCAGTATACTCCTGTGACGTGTGTTTATATTAATTCATTGATCTCTTACAAAGTTTTTTCTATTCTGATATATGAGGCATAATCAAGAGGAGTTCTACTTGAAGAACCTGGTTCATCAGTATATGCTCATGAGAAAAGGTCAGGTATGTTTCTATACTTTGCACAATTAGAAAAATAAATATTCCAATTATGAGCAGAAGTCCTATCCTAACCAAACTCCTAAAAATCTAACCGTTGTGCATTGAACGAGTTTCATTCTCTTCGAATTCTAAATAAAACGGGATTATCTCCTTAAAACTAGCGTCGATCAACTACCACTTAAAGACCGGAGTCCTAATGAGATTAGACCCCTGATTGACCACTGCAAAAGACTGCCATTACTGCACCTAATCATACTCTACTTTAAATACACTCCACATATTCCTACTACACTCCATAACCATCATTAAGTGTTAAACCCCTGATCATCCTCCATCTCTCCAAAATTCTTCAAAATTCCCAAAAATCCTCCAGAAATTCTCCGCCATGACTAACTCTCAAGAAAATCCTTTAACTCCCCCACCAGTATCTCCTAATACATCTTCATCTGTACCTCCTAGCGACAACCCTAAACCAAGATTCCGCAAGCAGAAAATGTTGGCTAGAAAGACTGTTGCTACTGGTATTTTGAGAACAGCTCTCAAGGAAAAATTGAAAGTGAGTCAAAGAGAGGGAAGCTCTGAAAAAGAATCATCTGACTCAAGTTCTGAGTCTGAAGCTTTTGTCTCTGCAAGCGATGGAGAAGAACGTGGGTCTTCTGAATCAGACAAAATCAAGAAACTCCTAAAGAGGTAAATACATGCTATGTTTTTTCTGAGTAGATGATAGGTTTGTGTTAGTGGGATCTGTGAGAGATGTAAGTGAGGGAGAACCGAAGAGGAAGGGAAAAAGAAAGGTAAAATTCTTGCAATTTGTGGAGGAGTTGAGGAGAGTGGCAACAAGCCAGGGGGAAGTGAATCTGGAGAAGCTGCTGAAGGTCTTGTGAACCTGAGTGAACAACAAGATGGACCTAGTTCATCTGTGGAAGAAACCTTGGCTGACATTCTGAAGAAAGTTGGAGAAAGCTATGATCCCAAGAAGCGCAAAGCTTCTTCTCAAAAGGCTCCAACTACCTCTAAGCCAACAAAGAAGAGCAAGGTGTCATCTCCTAACTACTGTCCCTTCAGAACCAAAGGTGAAAGCTACCAGAAGCAGGGTAAGGCAAAGCGAGGCTGAGTTGCAGAAAGCCTTAGAGGCAAGCAAGAAAAAGAACAAGGAAAAGGGAAAAGCTAAAGTTCTGGAAAGTTCTGTGGCTGCAGAAGAAGAGGAGGAAGAGATGGAACTGGTCCATCAGGAGAGAGGTACAATTGAGGAGGTTTCCACTCCTAAACCTAAGAAATCCAAGACTTCTACCAAGAAGTCTTCAGAATCTATCTCTGTTGAACCCTCCCTGGCAAAAAGAACCAAGTCTGCAGTTAAAGGAAAACAAGTGAAAGTTCCTGAAGAAGAAGAAGCTTGGAGTGGAGAAGAAGAAGAAGAAGAGGAATCTGAGAAAGAGCAGGACAGGTTTATCCTTTTTGGAAAGAAAAAAATATTGAAAGGAAGAATTCTGAAAGACCTGGAGGAGCCAGGCATGAAAAGATTGGTTGATGCACTGGAAGCACAGGGCTGGAAGGACATGGTTCTTCAACTGGATGGCAGGCTTGCAAAAAAAGAACTGATAGAGTTTATGGCGAATGCCACAGTGGTGAATGGGGTTGTTACAAGCCTGGTGAGAGGAGTAGAGGTGCAGTTTGATGCACCTAAGTTGGGAAGAATTCTAGACATACCCTGTGAGGGATATGATGATTATACTAGGCAAAGGTGGCCTTGTCTAGATTCTCTCCCTTCTGCTCTCCAAATCACCCGGAATTTCTATGATACCAAGTCTGCTGAAGAAGTGCCTGAGGCTAGGTTTGTGCAAAAGAGTGAGATGAAGCCTGAGCACAAGGTGCTATTTGAATTTGTGAACAAGTGTCTGCTGCCCAGACAGGAGAGAAGGCACACTGCAAATTATATGGACCTGGTCCTTCTGGAGTGTCTTGTGACAGGAAAGCAGATTAACTGGCCTAGTTTCATTGTCAAGCTGCTGGATAGAGTGATAAATGGCTCCAAGGCCCATGCCACTCCTTATGGGTTTATACTGACAACTGTCTTGGCCAAGTTAGATGTGCCATTGAAGAAGTGGGAGATGGCCTCCAGCAAAGAGCACTTTGGGATCAAAACTCTGCAGGCTTGTGATTATCTGCTAAGTGTAACCCCAGTTGAACCTGGTTCATCCGTGAAGACTCCTGTGAACAGCAAAGTTAGGGCATTGGTTCTAGAATGTGGAACAAAAGATGCAGAAATTGCTAGGCTCCAGGCTCGCATTGCTGAACTGGAAAGTGAAAGAAATGGCCTCAAAGATGAGCTAGCAAAGGAAAAAGAAAAGAGTGAAGGGATGCTCCAAACAATGCTTAATCTTCTTCAATCCCAACCCTCTAGTTCCTCCAAGTCCTAGAACCAGTTTAGAAACTCCTTCAGTGACCCAGATTCGGGACTTTTCTCTGTTTTTTTTGCTCATGGTTGGATGTTTGTTTTTCTTTTTGTGGTCTGTTTTGTAGAAACATCTCCTAATCAATGACAATGTGCTTTGTTTTCTCTTGTTCTATGAAACTTCTGATCTTAATAGTTAAATTTCTGTGAAGCTGATTGTTGATTAACTAAATCATGTTCTCACTTGCAGTTGCCCCAGTGGCCATGAGTAATAATTAACATCTAGGATTCTAATAAAATGCAACTTTTCGATGATGCCAAAAGGGGGAAGAGATATTGTGCTTTACTTTGTGTTTTGAAAAATGTGATGTTTATAACCTGATTAAACCTGGTCCTTAATGATAAGTTAAATTAAAGTGTGAAAATTAAGCTGAGTTCCACAGGGTCTCTGATCAATAAAAGCACAAAGTTTGTCATCATCAAAAAGGGGGAATTTGTTGGCCCAAGTTCAGATGAAGTTTTGAAGATTGACAAAATGAACTCAGTAAAGGACCAGGTTCATCTAAGGAGACATAGTTGTTATGGCCCATACACATGAGATGCACGTGAAGAAGATAAGTCCTTGAGATCAAGCAACAATATCTTGATGAATATCTTCTGAACTGATCGAAAAGATTGCATATAGGATAAGGAGTTGAAGTCTCCTTATGAAAAGAGAATTACATCTGGATCAAAAATATGGATTAGGAGTTAGAGTTGTTCTTGGACTCGAATTGTCAAAGGATCCACAATTCGAGTTCTTATCAAACTCTGATTACCAACTCTATAAATATAACGATTGTTCTCTTTTACAGGTGATTGCACATAAGCAGGAGTTAAGCATATTTGAGAGCAAAAAGATCAAGTCTGATTTGATACAAGTGTGCACGTCTGAAGCTACATGAACTAAGATAGAAGAACCAGTTTCATCATTGTGTTTATTCTAAGTCTAGTTCAATTGTAGTAGGTTTTCATATTGTACCTTTCAGCTTTATCTAGAAGCAATTGTAATAGGTATATTGAGTATTCAAGTTAGAGTTAACTTGAAAGTGTCGCAACAGTTGAGGCTGTGTGCTACACTGGGATTAGAGTTAATCCTTAGGTTTACAAAGAGTTTTGTAAATGCAGTTTTTGGCTCAATGATTTTAGTGGAGTTTGGGAAAATCCTACTGAGTAGCAGGTCGTGGTTTTTTCACCTTTTGAGCCAGGTGTTTTCCACGTAAAAATCTCTGTGCACTTTACTTTCAGTATTTATTATTCCGCAAACTGCTGTAGTTAGAACACTTAGAAGAACCAGGTTCTTCTAACGCGAAAATTAGGTACCACACAAATCACCCCCCCCCCCCCTCTTGTGTGGTATTGACGTTTATAACATCAGCCACGACGGAAGAGATGTGTAGAAATTCATAACCAACTGCCGAGTCAACAAATCATTGAGTCTATACCCTGACAAGAACCATTACCTCATTCTAAACCAAATAATGGTACTTGCTCTTTATTATACTTCATATTATCCGATCGCACTGATCCTAGATCTAATAATCTCATCTCACTCAGTACGAGCTGCTCAGGTAACAATCACCCCAAACATGACCAAAAGTCTCATATGATGCCACAATGTTCCAATAAGCTACAAACTCGAACGCGATACATAAGGAAAACGAACTCTGGAAGGGACTACTCAACCCACGCAACCAATATGAACTTTCCTTAGAAAATGGGAAAGAAAACACACAAAAAAAGATATAGGGAACTGTACTCAACATCATATTGTTGCGGCGTGCAACCCGATCCAAATAACATACCCATGGCGGCGTGCCACCCGATCCACACATAAAATTCACATAAGGAGATACACACCGAGCTAAATTGCTCACTACTACAAAATACCGAATATCAGTCACAAGCACGCCAAGTGCATAATACCATCCATGGGGGGTCAGATAGCGCCATACGCTACAAAACTCAAGCACTACTGAGGTGCGATATATGAGTTGAATCTCAAGAGCCATCCTGCTCACATAACACCATCGCTACGCGGAACCTCAACACATAAGAATTTATCAAGCCATTTCACAACTCACACGGCATAATATAATATTACATGAAATAGCCGACGACGAAACAACATCCAATGTCCGAATACTCCTCCATGAGGAGAGTTATGTTGAAATGAACACATCTGGCCTGATATAGAGCCCATATTCGTATTTAAATCCATTCACATACCTCAAGCCGATTCAGATCGAACCGTACTAGGATAATAACCGTTCATGGGTCCATAATGACCTCCTTTTTCTCATAACACACAAGAACAACTATCATAATCGGAGCAAACCTCCACCATCCATAGCCCAATAAACCGAGTGCCCTCCAAGCATAAATTCTCAAATTAGTGATATTACCACCATCTTCATATTTGGTTTAAATTTTCAATCAATTAAGTACTACATGTCACACTTATACAATCTTCCCGTGAGATACGCTTCCACGATCTCATGCACCAGGTAACAAGTCTGCACTTCCATACCACCGGCCACACTAATGCTGTAAAGCAAATCAAGAATCCGTAATCAGGATGCAAAGCCTCCTTCACAAACACCGATCTCAGGTGACGCTGAAGACAATACCAGCTTACTCTAAACATCCAAACCCCTTTCTTGCTCATCGAGCTCGTGACATCTTTGTCAACACCGAACCACAACCTTGATCCTCACTTCCAAATTTCATACCGCTACACCTAACATGCCAATATGCGATAGTGCCAGAATTTTATCATAGCTCCTGAACCACTAATAGGGTAAACACTTCATCATATAAAAACATTTTACTTAACTCATTCCGAGAGAACCATAGCAACACACAAGTGAATTTTCATAACCGTAGAACATGCAAATCCTCAAGTAGTGGTCTAAACCACCATAACCCTTCCGGGATCTGCCTACACATAACAGGGCATAATACTTGAATACTCCCAAATAAAACCAATTACGGCGTCCGTCAAGCCTCGCACGTACCGCCACAAATCACATGCATAACTTAATCACGCCGAAGGTACTGATTACTGCCACCAGTATGCCAATTCAACCATGGCTAACCAATCCGACTTCTCCTAACTTATCCTTAACTTGCCTTAGAGGTAATAATAGCTCCGGTCAACACATAACAACTCAATCTGCACTCATCCTGAGTGGCCTTGTATCACGAGACCATGCTGTCTCAAATCCCACCAACCATCTCATTACATCATTGTGCGCATGCTTGCATCCTCAACTGATGCACCCATTCCGATAATTCCTCTACAAATCCGAAGTCCTTTTCTCTCATTCCTCCAAATGCTACACTTCAAGCCGAAGATATCATAGAACGTTCCGAGCCTCTTTTCATAATCCGCCGCAAATTCGCGGGGCTTGAAATTCCTAGGCACAGCATTTTAATATTTGAATTCACTAGGACCGTTGTTGAGAGTCACCCACGCTGGCTTAGTCCCGAATATAATCAACCCCAAGACATCGATGGCACATGAACGCCTTTCTCAATGAAGCACTCGACTGAATCACTTCCCTTGTAAATCACCTTTGTACGAAGCATAAATCATGAATCTTCCCAAAGCTCGAATATGAGTCAATAAGGCCAACTATAGCACACCTTTATCAATTCCTTTGCTCAAATTACCACTTACGTTCTTTTCCCTTAGCTATAATAAATCACCAATATGCCGATAACCCGAAACCTCACAAGTAGATAACCATGCAACCCAATCGTAGGCGGTGGGACTCTCCCACTTAGCTTGAAGCTACTATTACACAACTCTGGAACCCACCAAGATTTTTTCTTCATTGTTGGCATGATCTTGCACAACCAACCCGCCAAATTCCTTGAAATCCTTCTATTAGCATCTCATGAACACTCTGAATCTCTAGTAACATTCACATATTCGACTTCTTACTGGATAATCAGTAAAATCCTTCGCAGAAGCTTTGCCAACTATGCAACCACTGACCTGCTCATAGGAGATGACCCACATGTGGAAATTACATGCCGACATCTTCCAACATCGCTGCACGGGGTACAATCACTACGACATCAATAACACATCCTGAGCCTATGCTCATTCACCAACTGTACTAGTCCGTTCACTTCTTATGGACATCAACTAAATGTCCGACAATATCTTCTAATTCAAAGTTATATTGCATCCTTCTTCGTATCAAGCAACTCCCTTTCTGTTACATCCAATATCCTGATGTATAATAGCCAATATCTCAAATTAAGCCCGCGGACCCAATCGTCGTCCACTAAAATTCCCAAATTACTCTAAACTTTTGCTCAAGGTGTGTAGTTATCCTTCCACCGAACCCATATGCTACTCTGCCACTCTCCCACTTTGGGAAAACTCACTTCTTTAAGAAACTACTCGACTTTCGCTTCTTACACCTGCCTTCCAGAAATTTAACCACCGCCTGACACTTCCCACATGTCCTTCCTCATCCTTTGTTGCCCAGTTGTTGCCTTAGATCAATATCTATCTCTGTAGCACTTGAACCGATAGATCGTTACTAACTTCAATATTCCCGAAGATCCTCCTTCTCGAGCCATCAGAATTAGAAATATCTATTCAATACTGAACCGTCGCACCCCGCGATCTGTGACAGGCGCTCCTCCAATACTATCTCACAATATCCTACCCCAAAGACGAATCATAGAAGATCATAACACCGGCGAACTTAACACATTCAATCGAGGACGATGACACCACGTCGTAGGTGAGAATTCCACCACACTTGAAGACACCAAGTCTCGTTACTCTATCAACCCATACCTGAACATTTATAGTCTGATTGCTTATCCTCCGTCAGAAATTTTTCGGAAATAAAATACCGAATCTCTGAATCGTGCCCTGAGTAGACCTCCTTTCAAGTCATTCACTGCCCCGACACATAGGCAAGTATCCTACCATCACATTAATATTGTGCGATAACCGTTCATGAGTATCATAGCAACCTATGCATAGCCTCAAAGCCCTCAGAAGTACCGCTACTGAGCTGAAATGACAAGATATCCTTCCGCAAGGCGACGACAATAACCCAATCAACTATGCAGGGAGAAACATCCCGCACTACATCTGTAGTACCATTACAATTCCTCAATTCCAGTTGATAACAAGCACTTCACGTCACTTAAGATTGAATAGGAAGGAAATAAAGGCATAAGCCTCAAAGGAATGAAACCGCACGATGAGGAATCAAGAAGGGAAGTGCTCCTAACAGCCCAGTAGCCTCTCGAAGATGAGTACAGACGTCTCCGTACCGATCCTCAAGACTCTACTAGTCTTGCACATGACTCGTGAGACTTAAGGGAACCTAGTACTCTGATACCATGTTGTCACAACCCAAAATCCATTAAAGGTCGTGATGGCGCTGGACACCACTGTCAGGCAAGCCAACACCAAGAAGTTAATTTAATTCTCATTTAAGTATTTTCGAAATCATTTCTTTTCCTTAGACTAAATAATAAATAATGAACTTCACTGAGTAAATAATGATATCTTTAACAAATTTTCAATACTGAATAATCCCATATACATCCCAGAACCCGGTGTCACAAGTGCATGAGCAATTTCTAGGAAATAAAATGTAACACAATAACTGTCCGGAATACAGATTGGACAGAAAATAAAATACAGTACTCTGAAGAAGACTCTGCTGGCTGCGGGTAGTCTCGAGAGATGCAGCTCACCTAAGTCTCCGTATCAACCATGTTTTTGCGCCCAACGAGGCCAATGGACATATGTGTGCCTGTGCAACAAAATGCACAGCAAGTGTAGTATGAGTACAAAAGCAACGCGTACCCAGTAAGTATCCAGTATAAACTCGAAGAAGTAGTAACGAGAGGTCAACTTCGACACTTACTAGTGGTCCAATGATATAATCAGTCGTGGATTTATTAAAAACAATAGTAAATTCAAGGGAATCATGTAGCAAGTAAACAATCCTTTTGATAATAAGAGATTTCCAAGTTCATATTTCCTCAATTATCAATATATCTCAGGCCAAGGAGGCAATATCATTATATATAATTTCAAGGCAAGCATGCGCAAATCATGTCGAGGTCGTACGGCCCGATCCAAAAATATTTAAACTGTGCACTGCTAGAGGGTCGAATGGCACAAACCATAGATGCATCTACTACCCCGCTCGGGAATCATACATGCGACGCGGTCAAATATAAATAAAGAATCACCCCGCTCACGAATCATACATGCGACGCAGGTACACATAGAAATACATATTCAAACAGTCAATCAAGACTTCATCAAGGAAACAATTATCTAAAGAGGTGTCAATTTCTCTTTTACAAGTCAAAAAAATGATGTTTAACTCTTTAGAAATTCATTTACCACTTCGATATGATTTAAGCAATTTAAACTGTCAATAAGTTTACAATTATTTCAAGCAAAGCATGCCTTTGGGTCCTAGACGACCCGGACCTAAGCATAATAGTAGCTACGCATGGACTCTCGTCACCTCGTGCGTACGTAGCCCCCACAAATAGAAGCACATATCCAATTAATTCACCTATGGGGACAATTCCCTCTTACAAGGTTAGAAAAGAGACTTACCTCGCTCCGATGTTCCAAAACCGGCTCCCAAGCCCTTCCGACGACTCAAACCGATGCCCAACGCTCCAAAATTAGTCAATAATTGTGCAAACCCATAAATATATACTCAAACACTCATAACAATTCAATTTATATCAATCCAACTCTGGTCGAAAAGTTGACAAAATCTTCCTCGGGCCTACATGCCCAGATTCCAAAAAATTTCGAAGATAAAGTTAACCCATAACCTCACGAGCTGAAATATATAATTTACTCTCAATTTCATGCCCAAACTCGTGGTAAAAATCCAAAATATCAATTTCTAGGTCTTCTACCAAAAACCCACAATTTCTCCTAATTTCATGCTTGAATCCATAATAAAACCATGTATTTAACTTACAAGAGGTGGAATTAACTTACCTCAAGCTTGATGATGAAATTCCCCCTCTTAAAAGGCTCCAAATCGCCCAACCAAAGTTAAAATATGAGGAAAATGAGCCAAAACTCGATTTCTATAAAACACACTGCCAGCCCCGACTTTTGCACCTGCGGTCACTTGACCGCTTCTGCGGTTCCTCAGGTGCAACCAAACTACCGCTTTTGCGGTCTTCCACTAGCTGCCCCTTCCGCTTCTGCGCTTTCCCTTCTGCAGGTGCGGTCTCGCTTCTGCGGCGAGATGACCGCATCTGCAGTCCCAGCACTCCCAGCCAAACCGCTTCTTCGCTGTGGCCAAGACCTCGCAGGTGCGGTTACACCAGATGACAGCAGACTTCAACTCTTCTTCAAATTCCAACTTCGATCCGTTAACCACCTCGGATCCACCCGAGGCCCTGGGACCCTATCCAATCACACAAACCAGTCCCACAACATAACACGGACCTGCTCGAGGCCTCAAATTACATTAAGCAACGCTAAAATCATGAATTACACTCCATTTCAAACTTGATGAACTTTAGAAGTTCGAACTTCTTCCTCCGATGCCGAAACCTATCGAATCACATCTGATAGACCTCAAATTTTGCACATAAGTCATATTCAGCATTGCGGACCTACTCCAACTTTTGGGATCGAAATCCGACCCCGATATGGAAAAGTCCACTTCTGGTCAAACTTCTCAAAAACCTTCAAATTTCTAACTTCCGCCAAATGACTCCAAAATGACCTACGGACCTCCAAATCCACTTCCGATCGCTGTCCCAATACCAGAATCACAATACGGAGCTATTCCCAGACTCGGAATCCCAAACTGACATCGATAGCATTGAAATGCACTTTAACCCAAATTTATGAAATTCTTCTAAAATACTAACTTCCACAATCGCTGAAATGCTCCCGGGTCATCCAAAACCCGATCAGAACATATGCCCAAGTCCGAAATCATCATACGAAGTTGCTGGAACCTTCATATCCCAATTCTGAGGTCGTTACTCAAAAATCCAATCTTAGTCAATTCTTCCAACTTAAGGTTTCCGAAATGAGAATTCTTTTTCCAAATTGACTCTGAACTTCCTGAAATTCAATTCCGACCACGCGTACGAGTCATAATACCTGAAATGGAGCTGCTCATAACCCCCGAACGATGCGCTAGAGCTCAAAACGACCGATCGTGTCGTTACAGATTCTTTGTGGGTTTTTCAAGAAAATCAATTGAGTAAGTGTTATTCACCTAGAATTTATTATGTTCCGTGATTCTATCTTTATTTTTATCATTAAATTAGTGCTTTGTGAGGAAAAATGGGGATTTTGAAGAAAACTTTCAAAATGTAAAATGATGATTTGAGGGACGAAATGATATCGGAATTTGATAATTTTGGTATGGTTGAACTCATATCGGAATGGGTGTTCGAATTTTGTGAAATTTATCAGGTTTCGAGGTGCGGGCCTAGGGGTCGGTTTTTGGGTTGATTTTTAGTTTTTGATAAAGATTGATGTTTTATTATCCGAAAGAGTTTCTTATGAGTTTTATTTATCCATTGAAGATATTTTGGCTAGATTTGAGCCTTCGAAGGTTATTTTACCTGAGAAGTTCATTTTAGAGTAACGGTCTATCTTCTTCGAGGTAAGTATCTTGCCTAACTTCGTGTGGAGGAACTAACCCTTAGGATTTGAGTCTTTTATGCTAATTGTATCATGTAAAGTCCGTGTACGCGAGGTAATGAGGACGTGCTTGGGCTTATTTGTGGAAAGTTGACCTTTTAGGACTCTTAGGTCCTTATGTTCACTGAATATAAAGTTGTTTTTGTTATGATTAAGTTTCCCAATTACTAGTTTCATCTCTACATGCTTTAATTAGAATTAATTGCTTCATGATCCACTCTTATTGCCTATTTGACTCTTATATGTCTTAACTGAAGTTGTTACCTCTTCTATTGCCATGCTATCCCTCCCTAATCACTTCTCCTTAATTGAAAGTATAATTATCTCTTTTGTAATTGTTCATCCTTAATTGAGGTTATGATTATCTTTCCGCTGCTTATCCATAAAATGAATTTGTTGTATCTCTTTCATAATTGCTCAACTTTAAAAGAAGTTTAGATATCCTATATCTTAGTTGACTTATCCTTATTTGGAATTATTGACTCGTGTTATACCTCTTCTTGTTGAAATGTACTTTGTGGGATTGTTGCTAAATATTATTTCTCCCTTGTTGAGCTATTCTTATTATGACTAGTATTCTCTATTGTGTTTATTCTTTGTGAACTAGTTCTACCGTTTCTTTGTGATCGAAAGCTCTTGAATTGATTTACTTGTCGTACTGTTGAGTAATTGTCATTGTTGCTGTTATACTCAGTGTTGTGATGCACGAGATTTCTATCGTGCGTTTGTCATTGTGATGCACGAGGTTTCTGTCGTGCTATTGTTACTATTGATATGTGCACATGTGGCGTGACAAGGCGGGCTATATATATGTGGGTTACGCATGTGATGAGACAAGGTAGGAATATTATTATACACATGTAGTGAGACAAGGCGGGCATTTACTTTATTATTGTGCATGTGGCGTGACAAGGTGGGCTATGTCAGGGATTGATCTGTGATGGTATGGGGGCATTCTTGTTGTTGTTATTTGTGTAGTGGCGTACCTACCGGTGTGAGTTTATCTTGTGAAAATTTGTGGGGAACATTCTTACGTGCTGTTCATTTTCTCTGCACTTGCTAGTTGACCTGAACGGTATTAGAGCACTTACACAAAGCATACATGTAGTTAATCACTCCTATCGGTTTAAGAAGATAGATCCTGATATTATTGAGTATTTATACACACCCGGTCTACTTGGCTTTTATATGCGAATTATTCTATTGGCATGTGCGTCGTCCGTGCGGTTACTAGTTGAAATGAGGGCACAAGATGCCAAGTGTTTAGGGTTCATAAAGTGGGACCTATGACTTGTGGATATTCTGAGGTTTGGTACCTCGTGGTGATTATTGGATAAAAACCTGATGTGAAAGTGGTTATTCTCATCTAGTTGTTGTATGCCCTTCTTTTAATTGTGATCACCGGATTTAGACTGTGTTCAGCTTACTCTACTGTGTTATTACTTGTTGTGTTCCGCTGCTAATTATTGTTTCTATTTCTTATTGCAAGTTCCATATTATCGTCGTCATTATGCGTTGTTTTATAGATATATCGTATTCTGCTAGTACTACACTTATATTTGCTCATATTATTTAGTCTAGTAGGTATCTTGACTGTTCCTCGTCAATACTCCACTGAGGTTAGTCTTGATACTTACTGGGTAGCTCTGTGGTGTACTCATACAACGCTTCTGTACAATTTTTGTGCAGATCTAGGTAAACTCAGAGTTCGTCGATTGTTAGCTAGCTGTACGGATCTTGCTGGGGAGACTCAAAGTAATCCTGCTACTGCATTTGCAGGCTTCAGAGTCATCTTCTGATGTTGGTTTTACGTTGTTTACCTTATTTCAAAACAGTTATATTTAGAGGTTTCTAGCAAACTCTGTAGAGCTTATGACTTGAACTATCGGTTTTGGGATTGTAAACTTTGTATTGAGATTTCTTCTCCATATTTGTAAATCGTTATTTTTTTTGTTGGTTATTTGAGTAAATGTTAGGCTTACCTAGTCCCCAAGACTAGGTGCCATCAAAACCTCCTACGGAGGGAGATTTGGATTGTGACAGCACATAACAATAATCACAAATCGCACGATAAGACCTCGTGCATCACCCAGTCAATCCACCCAATATGTCCACATGTGCCACAATTATCACAAAGTAATATGCCAAATTTTCATAAAAAAATATATACCCATAATTTATTAATAAGATACATAAGGGTATAAAAATAATAAAATGCGGATTGATGTTCAACATATAAAGCATAACTACGACTAAATTAGTTGTAACAATCAAGTTCATGTAGTCACGAAGTGATTAAACATGGTTCATATAAACCATTCCATCAAATTAAGGCATATTGATAGCTTAAGGTCTATTCCTGTCATAAACCACAGATAGCACCCGTGTACACACTCGTCACCTACATGCCGTTTTTCACATAACACGAAATAAGGTCAAATCATAAGGACGATCCCCCAATAAAAGGTTAGACAAGATACTTATCTCAAACAAGCCAAATCAATACCCCAAAAGTGCATTTCCTTTAAAAATCACCTCCATCCGGCTCAAATCTAGACAAAAATGACTCAATAATATCAAACAATGCTAAGCTGAGTAGAATTCGACAATGGGTTTGAGTCGGTGATTGTAAAACTTCCGTTTATCGATCTTGATTCGCGTTGTGTCGCCCAGGGCATAAGGAGCATGATGACTTGACGTCATCCTCACCTTCCTCCGGCTTATCACCGGCAGTATGGTTTCTGGGGGTGAAATTTGTGGCGTCAACCCATCGTTTATCATTTTTCTAATTTCTTATCTAGCCGAGTGTGAAAGTTTACCTTTTGATTTACCATAAACAGAAGAAACCGAGTAGTTGGATCATAATCTCTTACCATAAAATGGCTGCATGCGCGGCAGCACCAACTATGAGAAATCCACCAATCCACATGTGATGTGTGAATAATGAGAGTTGTGTACCTCAAAAATTTGGTTGTTGCGAATAGTGTATTAAAGCCACTTCCTTTGTTTGATCTTGATCTGCGGTATCAATATCTTTGGTATCAGTATCGTTATTCTGGTTGTTGGCAGTAAAAATCACTACACGTTTGGCTTTTCTTGAACGAATTTGATGATCCAATGGTACGCCCTCTTGATAGTCGTCCGTGAATCAATTCCAAATAATAAAGTCCCAATCTTTACCCAATTTTCAAAAGGTCAACAAAAGTCAACCATGGACCCACACGATCAAAATTTGAGTCAAGGGGTAGATTCTGACTACCCATAACCCCACGAGTCTAACTATGTGATTAAATTCCAAAATCGAACCCAAATCTATTCTCAAATCCCCAATTTTTATTTTTAAAAATATAGTTAAAAAAATCACAAAAATGCCCTTCCAAATTCTATGATTTAGGTGTAAAAATCCATGAGAAATCAAGATATAATATCAAAAATTAAGTGAAAATCACTTACCTAATAGCATTGTGTAAAAATCCTCTTCAAAAATCGTCTCTCACCAAGTCTAGGGCTCAAAATATAACCAGTTGCAGATGTGGCATCTGCGACCTGAGGTTCGCAAATGCGACCTCCGCAAATGCACCTTAGGCTCGCAAATGCGAACCTAGGCTGCCCCAGAAGATATGGCATATGCGAACCCCACTTCGCAATTGCGAATTCCCAGCCTCCTCGTCAATATCCCAATTATGACCATACCCCTCACAAATGTGATGTCCCCCTTAACGGCCAGCTATTCGCAAATGCGATAAGGAGTCCGCAATTGTGAGCAGATCCTCGCAAAATGCGAAGTCTGCAGCACTAGCAAAACTGAAGCTATTCCCAAACTTATCTGAAACTCACCCAGCCCCTCGGGCCCCATACCAAACATTCATACAAGTACATAAACCCTAAATAGACTCGCTTGCAAGCTCAAAAACATAAAAATGACATACGAAACCCCGAATCGAACACCAAAATGCATCGTGCAAGCCTTAAAACTCAAGAACTTCAATATTCACAACCAAGCGTCCGAAACCTAATAAACCAATTCAGAATGAGACCAAACTTTGCACACAAGTTCCAAATAGTAAAACGGACCTATTCGAAGTCCCGAAACAACAATCTGAACCCAATAGCCATAAAGTCAACCCATGGTCAAACTTATAAAATTTCTAAACCTTCAAATTGCTAACTTTCGGCAAAATGAGCCAAATCATCGTAGGAACCTCCAAATTCAATTTCGAGCGTATGCATAAGTCTAAAATCACTATATAAACCTATTGGAACCATCAAAACATGAATCCGAAGTCGTTTATACAAAAGTCAAATCTTGGTCAACTCTTATAACTTAAGCTTCCCGTTATGGAACTAAGTGTTCTAATTCACTCCAAAACCTTTCTGAAACCAAACCAGCCATCCGTGCAAGTCATATAACAATAAATACACATACGAAAAGTATCAAATAAGGGAAACGAGCTCAAATACACAAACGGTCAACTAGATCGTTACATTGGAGCCTTTAAAGGAAATATATACATAAATTATAATTAAAAAACATTTAATTTTGATAATTAACAAATTTCAGTTAAACCAGATAAAATAGTTTGTAACATAGTACATATATAAAAAAATCGTAGAAATGGCATGTGGTAGCCACTATTTAATGTGGTATTTATTTTTTATCCAGCAATTCTAATGTTGAGCAAAAGTAGCCACTACTCTATTAAAATTAATATAAAAAGATATTTTTACCCTTTCTTCCCTTGCTTTTCTTTCCAAACCCTCGCTTCTCTCTCTGCATCAAATACATTGGAAATACTGGATTGTATCATTCGCTAGTTTCTTTGGAGACAAAATTCAGGGGTTGTGCAAAATATTCAAATACTAATAGCTGCTTACTGGAAATTCTCGACAAGATATTCAGATCAACACCAACAAATACCTTCAAAAACGTTTGCTCATCCTACTACGGAAACGTCCACAGCAAAAAATGCATCAATCTAGAATGACTATGCTTACAATTACAATATTAATTCTTTTCCTATTACTCTATTGATCCTTCAGTAAAATGATGGTTACCAGGAGGAGATGCTTCCCCTTAAACAGTGAAAGGGTGGTTGATCTTGAGTTTTAGTTTCCTGAACTTAGACTAACAAGCTCAAAAGTTAAGGACAATAGGTCCTGAACTTACAGTTACATGTTCAAAAGTTAAGGACAATAGGTTCTGAAGTCCTGAACTTAGACTAACAAGCTCAAAAATTAAGGACAATAGGTCCTGAATTTAGGCTAAGAAGCCCAAAAGTTAAGGACAATAGGTCCTGAACTTAGACTAACAAGCTCAAAAGTTAAGGACACTTGGTCTTGAACTTACAGTTACAAGTTCAAAAGTTAAGGAACATGTAGTCGTGAAGTTAAGTTCAAAAGTTAAGGACATGTAGTCCTGAAGTCCTGAAGTTAAGTTCAAAAGTTAAGGACATGAGCAGAAGGGTATTTTCGTCTGGGCAGTTAAAGTTTATTAAAGCAGTGGCTAAAGACTAAAGACATTTTAAACGGTGGCTTAAAAGTAAATACATGTGTTATTAGTGGCTAACCGTGCACTTCCCCCAAAAAAAGTCCTCATTGCAATATTAAGCCCAGCAGATCTAACTCAATTGGACCTATCAAATAAACCCCAGCCTATTGGGCCTAATATACATTATCCAATCCATTCTCCCTCTACCCGAAAGATTTTCAGATAGAAAGAATTACAAGAAAATACATATGACTTCACACCATAACAAAAAATGGCTCATGTTTTTAAGTTTTACCCCACCTAGCCCACATTGTACATATTTTGAAAGCACTTGCAAATTCAAAATATATGTTTTTACAACAATTGCTTCTAAAAGCTATGGAGTTAATTCTTTGTTCTCACAACTATTGCTTTCACTCTCTCTTCTTCTCACATCTTTTACATATGCTTCAAAGGACCGTGTATTTTCTGCTTCTCCTCTTGTGTCACCTGCTTGTAATGAAAGAAAATTGAAGAGTAGAAGTCCACCATTGAAGATCATTCAAAGCTTTGCTTTTGAAAATGGGTTATTTTGAATTTGTTAGTTGTTTGGATCGGGTATTGTTCCAATTGATTGAAAATATCAAAAGGAGTACATTATCCAATATTAAGCCCAGCAGATCTAACTCAATTGCAATATTAAGCCCAGCAGATCTAACTCAGTTGGACCTATCAAATAAACCCCAGCCCATTGGGCCTAATATACATTATCCAATCCATTCTCCCTCTACCGGAAGGATTTTCAGATAACACAAAATCAGCAAATCCAGAAATGCCATCTCACTCATCCCCTTATCCCTTCCCCGCTTCCTCACCACACCACTGATACAATCAATACACATTTCCTCAGCACCACTTCCCCATTTTCCCAAAAAAACAAACCATGTGAAATCACCATGCAAGAAACTCTCCATCTTTCTTCTTCATCTTTTTCCCTTCCTAAATCCTCCATTTCTCCGCCCAAAGCCCTCAAATCCACTACCATTTCTTTCCCTCCTCACCCCAAACCACCCACCCCCATCTCCCCTCAACTCTCCTCCGCCACTTCTCTCCCTCCACCTCCAACCACCTCCCCTAACTTCCAGCTCCAAGAGAAACTCCTCTTCTTGGATTCTCTTGGCATAGACTCTTTCCATTGCCTCACTTCGCATCCCCTTATTATCTCCTCTTCCTTATCCGATCTCAAATCAATTATTGACTTTCTTTACTCCATCAATCTCACCATTCTTGATATCCGGCGCGTGCTACACATGTGCCCGGACATTTTAACCACACCACTTTCCTCCATCCTCCGCCCCGCCGTCACCTTCTTGCTCCGGGAAGCTCACGTCACCGGTGACAATCTTCCGTTTGTTCTCCGCCGCCGCCCCCGGCTGCTCACCAAATCCGTAGAACAGAGTCTTCGACCCACCCTTTACTTCTTGCAGAGTACTATTGGTATTGAAGATGTTTCAAAGTGCGCAACTTTACTCTCTTGTTCTGTGGAAACTAAGTTTATACCCCGTATGGATTACTTTCAGAGAATTGGGTTTTCGAGGAGAGATGCGAAAGTGATGTTTAGGAGGTTCCCATCGTTGTTCTGTTACAGTATAGAGGAGAATTTGGAGCCGAAATTCGATTACTTTGTGGTGGAAATGGGGAGGGAGTTGAAGGAATTGACTGTGTTCCCTCAGTATTTCTCGTTTAGCTTAGAGAAAAGGATAAAGCCGAGGCACAGGATGTGTGTTGAGAAAGGGGTGTGCTTGTCATTGCCTGTGATGTTGAAGTCACACGAATCGCGATTTCGTGATAGGTTGGATGTGTGTTGTAGCTCTTCTATGCCGGTGAGAGCTTCTCCCTTTTGGTGTACAAAATTTGATCATAATGTAACATAGACTGTTCTACTTAAAAGGAAAAAGGAAAATGGAAAACCATATTGCCATTTTGTTTATAAAAATATATCTTTGATGATCATTTTGTTCTTACCTATTTCCTGGTGGTATAATTCTTGTTAGTTTTGTACTAGTCTAGTTTGTATATATTCAAACTTGCTTGGGATCAAAGTATAGTTGTTATTTGTGTTAAGTATTGTGGTTTGATTGAATATGTGGTAAGTAATGATTGATAATGTTCTACTAGGAGTCGAAGCCAGGTCGCTGCTGGATTTAAAGTCCAGAGTGCTAAACCACTAAACTATAGAACCAAGTTAATTGACTATGTGGTAAGTTAAAAGAGGGAGAGTTTTTGTTTTAGGTAAAAGATGTTTATTATGAAAGGCCAACTTTTTTAGTTCTTCTACAGGGAGAACGATTGACAGTGTTCGAGGTTGATTGACTTTGCTTTTTGTAGTGTTCTTTTACTGAATAAGCAGCAGCAGGTGTAATATCTATTTGGAAAATTGTTGCCCATTGTACATGAAGAAACTAGTAACACAATAAGCATGGAGTTGAGATACATGACAATTCCTTGATCAAGCAATGCAAGTAAGGGTGTTAAGATGCTAGGATGGGGTGTTGATTTTAGGTTTGAAGCATTTGTTTTATTTCTCTTCCCTACAATTCTACCTTAGTCGTATGAAATTATAAAATTTAACAGGTTATATTTTAGTGATCCACTTTTCGGATAATCTCTGGCTCTGTATGACAATTGCAAGGCTTGTTTATGAATGGGTGTCTATTTCAGTGTTGAAGACGTTTCTCTGCTAAAATGGTTATTACTTTGTGTAGGAAAGTCCAGTTTCAAGTGTTGAAGACTAGCCTTCAATGGGTTACTACAATCTTCATTCAGATTTCATTGTTTCAGTCACCTCATTCAGATTTCATTGTTTCTTTTAGAGTTAATATCCTAAAACCCGCCTAAACCATACAATCTTTGTCAGTTGCCTACCTAAACTATCACATGTTCCCGAAAACCTCCTGAACTATATTCTCCTTCATAATAAAACTCCCTCGGCGCATTCTTACTAGTGCGTGTAATACACTCTCCAAATTATTTTTAAAAATCTGCCACGTGGCAATCTATATGAATATTTGTTTATCTTCATCTTAAAAACAGACTTAATTAGTATTTTAATGCTTTTTATTATATATCATTACAAAAAAATTACATGGTAAAAATAAAAAAGGGGGCTAGGGTTAAAGCTAGTGGGTCAATTGAAAAATTCATTTTCTCTTTGCTCTCATCGGAGACTTGCTCTCAATGGGGAAAGGCTACACTAATCTGTCACTAGCGATTTTGTCCATTAATCTTGGTTCTAACCTCGATTGCATTGTCTATTCTTGCTTCCATTCAAAAATGGGGATAAAAACTAGGGTTTCTGCTCCTAAATCGGTATAAAAGATTAGGGTTTTAATAGACCTAAATTATGAAGATTGTTGAAAGGAGATACCAAAATTGTTAAAGAATATAGCTACACATAGCCAATAGGTCCTATTTTTTTTATTCCCTAATTTCTTGAAAGGTGTTAAACCTTATGCTCTACAAATACTTGAAGGGGTGTTCCTTCTTTCAAATAAATTTAGGTAAGAAATGAATGATGGCTATAAGAAATAAAATGAGAAACAATAAGAGAGAATCTCAGATGGATTCAAATGAAGAAATAGAGAGAAAGGTGAAAAAATGGAGAAGAAAGGTATAAAAATGAGGAAGAAAGGTAAAATATAAAGAAAAAGAGGAGAAAATAAAAAGAAATATAAATTCTAAAAAAGAAGGGCTAATTAGCTGTTAGACATGCCATTTGAATGGCTTTTTTTAGCCTTCATGCGCTCTTAGACGATTTATTACACACATAATGTCACTTAAGCGATGATGGTTTTTTACTATGAAGAGGGATATAGTTCAAAAGGGTTTCGAGAACAAAAGATAAATTAGGTAGGTACCTGACAAAAATTGTAGAGTTTAGGGAGTTTTACCAACTGATCAGGAGGCTGGAATACATTTGCAATCTTAAAGGCCACCTCCTAATTGATACTGGGACGCTGCAGCCAGTGTTCATATATTAATGGAATTTGAACTTAATATGTCTTTTTTTTTAACATTTCATCTTGTCCACTAAGTCAAAGTTCAATTGGAAAACTTCACTTCTTATGCACCATATAGATTTTCATGTCACCGATCACTTGGTTTCTATGTATCTTAAAGGTTTCATTAATTTTGGGTTCAACTGTATCTTCTTTTTCTTCCTTTTTCTAGTGGATTAGTTTTAACAGCAGCAATAAATTCAGGATTTAGAGTATTTTGATTCAAAATATATGTAATCTCATTTTAAGAATACATTTTTCATATTTTATTTTTGCATATACATACATATTTTATTTTTGCATATACAACAAATGTTTGGGTTTGGTCTACTGCTGTATAGCAATGAAGTTTTGCTCTTTTCTAAAAGGAATAGAAGCTTGCTTTGGCAGCATTGACTATTGTGGAAAATAATAGAGCAACCTTATAAAGCATTAATTATTAAGTGGGAAATAAAAAAAATGAATGAGATGTCTCCCCACACCCCCTCCTTTTTTAATTTGACAATTTTAAAATGCTAAAATTGGCATGCGAAGTCTTCTATTAGCGCCCCTAGCACTTTTATCACACATCCCTTTCCAAGAGGAAAATTTTATTTCTGACATTTTTTTGTGCTTGTAGGAGTGAAAGATATAAAATAGAAAGAAGAAAAAAAAATACAAGTAGTTAATTAGTTAATTTGTTATGGTGTATTATATGTGGTATTTTAGGAACTTGTAACAAATTATCAATGGTGTCAGTAGGAATTGAACCAATGACCTAATAAAAGTTTTTGAACCACCTTAAACACTAAGTTACCCTTTTTGATTGTGTTAAGTGGATTTAAAATATAATATATAGAGGTACAAAATGAGTTTTGCCTTATATTTACGTGTAATTTCCAGACAAAGGAAAACCCTCATGCACCCCTAAATTTGCCCTTGCAAATTATAATTATAATAAGGGATAAAAAGAAAAAACTCAGTTTATCTCTTGGCCTTACAAGTATTCACAACAACCACTTCTCCCCCACTCAAACATCCAACCTAACATTTGGCCTATTTGAATTAATTTTAAGATTTAGTGCATAGCTCAATAGTGTTATCTAAATAAGACATGATTGGTTTGTCAGTGTGTAATTTCTGATCTTGAAAGCGCATTTGAACTTTCTTGTAATATTAGCAAAATAAAAATCTTGAGGGTAAAAGTCACAAAATCTTTTAAAAATCCATAACAAAGTACATTGTTGGGATTTAATAATAAGAAATGTTTATAAGATAGTGTTTTTATATTAAAATTTTGTTTCTTTTATATAATTTTCGAACATAAAGATCAGGAATACATTTAGTAATTACAATATAATTACGTGAAATTAACATAAACAAATATTTTGTTAAATAAAGAGATACATTGAGGATAACATATTTCCCAAATTCTATTTGTCATTATTCAAAAATTCCTTTCCTTCTTCAACATATTTGTATGAACAACTATTGCTGCTAAAAATAATTAAAACAAGAGGATAGAAAATCATTTACAAGTTAAAATACCATTCTTAAAATAATTAAAACTTTGCATTTGACATCTTTAAAGAACACTTTCATTTGCATTTTCATCACATATTATGCTGTAAACCCCTTCAAATTTGGTTCTACAATATTTCTTTTGTTCATATTAGAAACATGAGATTCTAGCTTCCATTTCTAAAAATGAAAAAAAAAATCTAAAAAACTTTATGAATCATACCAAAAGGGTCAAATTGGGAACAATATAATCCCCAAGGGCCAAAATGAAAAACCAAAATAAAGAAAAAACATTTTGCATGTTAATGTTTTTTTCTCTTCCCTCCACATCTATCCAAAACCAAAATTCCCTCCCTTCCCTCGTTTTCTCCTTTTCTTCCTTCCCTTCCAAAACCCCTTTCCCCCATTTCCACCCCAACCACCCACCCCCTATACCCACCACCCCTTCTCTAAAACCCTTCTCTTCTTACAATCCCAAAAATCTTCAGCTTAAAGGGTATCCATTCCATGTCTTTTGATACAAAAATGACAGGTCCAGATGCACCACCCACTGGTGTGGCGGCGCCACCGGCTGCTCAGTCATCATCCGCCGCCGTGAACGGCGGAGGGAGGAGTCAGATCTCCCAGCCGATCAAACGATACCTGCCCTTTACTTCTATGAGGCCGCCGTTTGTTAGTCCTGAGGATTACCACCGATTTGGTGGTGTTGATTCTCGGATTGGGTCCCCTACTTTACAGCCTGATGCTATTGTTGTTAAGTCCCCTGTGAGTTGAATTAGATATTTTGTGGGGTATGATAGAATGTAGGGAAAATGGCGTAATTTTGTGTTTTATTGTTGCTATTTTGTGCATTTTGTGGTTACTCGAATTCTTGTTAACCTGCATTATTCGCATTTCATTGTGTGAATAAACTTTGAGCTAATTTATGTGGTTGAATTGTTGTTTGGAGCCTGGTATTGAGTTGGTTAAGTTAACAAATTTGCTTCAGGAACCATATGCTATAGCAAATTGCTTTTTTATTTTGAATTACCCAAGAGGTCATTTGCCTCTTCTTAGCTGAAAACTTTCGAACACTGCTGGATAAATTTGGTAAAAAAGAGTAAATGAGTGGAGTGAGTTGATTGTGAATTCTACTATTCTGCCATTCGTGTATGCACATGTGACAAGATTGAATAATACTCTAATATGCCCAAATCAAGAATATCTTTAGTCGGGTTTTGAGTAGTAACCCTAAATCAGACCTTTAGATAAACAGATTATTCTAGATACTCAAGTTTATCCCAGGGAATATTGAGAGTATCATCCCCTCATTTGCTATGTATTACTTGTTTATCACTTATGTAACTTATTTCTACTTTGCACACTTTATGCCCATGTAGGCACTAAAGCGGAAGGGTGGGATGGGCTATAAAGCAGTTGAGTCCGGTGACTGGACTGCTAATCCTGGGTATTCGGATGTGGCCAATAGTCCACTTGGAACACCAGTGTCTGGAAAAGGAGGAAGAGCAAATGGACGGTCAAGAGCCACAAAAAGCAATAAATCTGGACCTCCAACTCCTGTCTCTAATGTTGGTGAGGCTTGGTATCCAAACTTGTTTTGTCTTGTTTGTAACTGGATATATGTCAGGCACAAGTAAATATTCAAATTTTATTTCCTCTTGATCTATCTATAGGTTGCGACGTTACTAACATGGTTGCAGTGGTTAAATATTTTCTTAACAACTTTTGGATTGCAAATTTGTAGGTTCTCCTTCTCCTCTTACACCTGCAAGTTGCCGTTACGACAGTTCATTGGGTATTTAACAATTTTTTGCCCATGGATTGGTTTGTTGTAAATTTATTAATGGGAAGCGTGACTTTATGGTGGAATAAACCCATAGATTGAGCCACTGTCTTCTGTTCAGGTCTTCTAACCAAGAAATTTATCAACTTGATCAAGCATGCTGAAGATGGTATGCTTGATCTTAACCAGGCTGCAGATACTTTGGAGGTGATATATCTTTTAGCTAGAAGTTCTTTCGATGCATTGTTAAAATCTGATTGTAATTTTCTGATCTTACAGGTGCAGAAAAGAAGGATATATGATATAACAAATGTGCTTGAAGGAATTGGTCTTATTGAAAAGAAGCTCAAGAACAGAATACAATGGAAGTAAGCTAGCTTTGCTCGGATATACACACATATCTTCTACTTTGACACTGCTTGCAATGATCTGTCATTAAGCATCTGAAGCTTTACTGATTTGCAAATTCCATAATTACTATCTAGGGGTGTTGATGCTTCTAAACCTGGAGAAGTGGATAATGATGCTGCCATTTTAAAGGTATTTGGATATGTTTCCTTAACTTATTTGATTGCTAAGATAGTGCCTTCTCATCTATGTTATGATGGTCCATGTATAAGAGATATGCACTATTAAATCAGTTTTCACCACTTAAATAGAGCTGCAGTTCTATGAGAACCGTAACTTGAAGTAATGTATTATTGAAAGTGAAACTTTCTAGTGAGTTTCTTGCTATTTCTGCAGGCAGAAACTGAAAGCCTTTCGATGGAAGAGCGAAGATTGGATGACCGAGTTAGGTATGTTGTTTGTCAGCTAAATCAGTAGTTCATGCTTCTTCCTTGAACTATATTGTCATGCTGATGTTTAGATCATTACAGAGAATTGCAAGAAAAGTTAAGGGATATGAGTGAAGATGAAGACAACCAAAAGTAACTTCTTGTACCTGTCCTCACATACATAGTTGTAACCTAGATTGATAATTTGCTCTTCGCTAACAACAATTTCAACTCTGACTGAATTAGATGGCTTTTTGTAACTGAAGAAGATATAAAGAGCCTACCTTGCTTTCAGGTTCATTTTATAGTTTATGTGTTTTCTTTTTTAACCACTTCATCTCTATCGCAGAATGATTACATTTTTAGTGTCCTGTGCTCAAATATCTTATGAATAAGTTTATACTCTTTAATCCTGGCAGAATGAGACCCTCATAGCAGTTAAAGCTCCTCATGGCACCACCCTGGAAGTCCCAGATCCTGACGAGGTAAGTTGAGAAGGGAAGCAAATCCGAGAAAATATATTACATATTTCTTATAGGTAAAATAACATGCTTTTTCTGCAGGCTGTGGACTATCCACAAAGGAGATATAGAATTATACTCAGAAGCACAATGGGTCCAATTGATGTCTACCTCGTCAGGTATTGCTGGCTTCTTGAGCCATAAGCATGTCCTTGTCCTCTTTCCTTTGTAATATTAACTCTTGAAAAATGTTATCTGACTCTCGTATTTTATATTTTCCTTTTGAACTTCATGCTTGATTAGTCAATTTGAGGAGAAGTTTGAGGAGATGAATAGTGTTGAACCATCAATGGCCATCCCAGTTGCTTCAAGTTCAGGCTCAAAGGACAATCCGGCCATGGAGAGATCAGCTCTTTCAAACAATGTTACTGAGAATGAAGGACAAACACAAAATGTTGATCAATTGAGTTCTGATCTTGGTACTTCACAGGATTACGGTGGTGGAATGATGAAGGTTGTCCCTTCAGATGTTGATGTAAGTGTGCTTGTCTTGAACTTGGTCTTCTTGAAAAGACGATGTGGTCTAAGATAGATATGCTTAAGCGCCAAACAAGGCAAACAATGAACATTGTTCTTCACTTCCCGTTTCAAAGTGAATATGATTACTGCCTATACAGAATAAGAAGCTGTATAAAGTTCAGCAATTACATTGTAAAATCGTTATTCTTGATTATGCTTTCTAGACATGACAGATGTAGTGTTGCCATGTGGTAGAAAACGCACTAGTATACTGCTGCTTAAAAGAGGAGAAACAGCTAAAAGAAGAAATTATAGTTTCAGTAGTGATGGCCTGGTTTGGGTTGGCACATTTTTATTTGTAAAATTTGCTGCTAAAGGGGTCCGCTTTATTTGCATTTTCATGTATAACACTTGACACTTGATAACTTTACATAAAAAATAGAATAGAATTCCTTCATTCTGGTGCTAATTGTTAAAATTATAAATGCTTCTTGTTTGTTGCAGAATGATGCAGATTACTGGCTCCTATCAGATGCACATGTTAGCATCACAAATATGTGGGAGGCAGATCGTATCCTTGTTTGTTAGGCTTCTTTCATTTGCAGATCTTGTTTGTTCAATGCCTAGTTTCCTTAACTTCAATAATAGCTGCAGTTGAATGGGATGGGGAAAACTTGCTCCATGAATTTGGAATAGCTGATCTAGGTAGCCCAAGAGCACATACTCCGTCTGCTGTTACTGATGTACCAACCCCAATGAACGTGCCACCAAGATGAGTTACGCTCGCTCTTGCGGATAAGCTGAATTTGGAAATTCCAGTCTAATTTAGTCAGAAACAAGTAATCACCGTCTATTTTTGCTGTTTTGCTCCTTAGATCCCTAAGGGCACTGGACGGTGTACTTACACAAAGCCCAAGGACTGAGACTTTGTACAGTTGCGGAATCTGCTTGACCCCTTTTACATGGTTGATGATACTTGTAACCAAACAGAGCATGCTGAAGGTGCAAAAGGTGGAGTTAAAAGAATAGGAAGGAAATATTGGTTATTTATCAAATTCTTGCTCTTAACACCCTCCTCACCCATTGTCGTTGCTTTTCCACAACGTTTAGGCTACGTGGGAGGTAAAAGTTTTCCTTCCCCAGTAGAGTTCCTTTCCTGTTCGCAGGTCTTCATAACTCAACACTCATCTTCTTTCTGGAATTTAATATTTCCATCAGATATTTCAGGTCCTTAAAGCTGCATCATGATACATTATTATGGGTCTTCCCTTGTTGAGAAAAATATTGGTTATTTATCAAATATCATCTCTAATCAACCTTCATATGCAAGGAGATTCAGGAGCTCAAATAAAATATTTAAAGACAAAATTATCTTACTATTTCACCAATAGATGCTGAATGGTGGAGGTATATATTTAAATTCAGTTAAAGTTACAAAGTTATCTCCACAACAGAAATTTAAGCTTGATATCACAATTTATAATCCTATTTTTTTCAAAAATAGTACTATCAGTTAATTTGAGATTATGGTCTTGAAATAAAATGGCTACTACATAACCCAGAAACGGTAAGATCAAACTTGCCATAAACAGTAGTAAGGAAGGATTTGGCCGGTGAGGGATTGGGGACAGCGATAGGAAGGACATTTTTCTTCTTTCTTTTTCTATTTGTTCTTGTTTTAGATTTTTGCTTTTTCTTTCTGTGACATGTCTTTTTTCCATTGGTCGATTGCCATGTGGATAGCAAGTGGTCCTTACGCACCAAACATAATTTGAGATTATTAAATTTGTGTCCAATAGTACATATTTCTATCACATAAATTGTTTAATAAGTACTTGCCTTAGTTTAAGTGCCTAAATGAAAATAACGGACAAGTTTAGGGTGCCGCATATATATTTCGCCTTGATACAAAGACAAGATTAGAAATGATCATATATGAGAAAGTACAACAACCACAACAGTATAATCCCACTAGTGAGGTCTGGGGAGAGTAATGTGTACGCAGACCTTACCCTACCCTGGGGTAGAGGTTGTTTCCGATAGACCCTCAATATCCCTCCTCCAAGAACTCCCCACCTTGCTCTTGGGAAGTGGAGGGTGCTCACCACTAGAGCAACCCACTCATGTTATGCACATGAAGGAAAACTTGAGAGGATGATAGTTTGTTCATATCTTTGTATACCTACAAATCCATCGATTTGTAGGTTTGACATTATGATGACTGAAACTGTTAAAGGAAATGTTATTGACCTAGAATTCGGTCAAGGTTGGCTATGAAGACTTACAAGCTACTTGAAATCCAAGTAGACTAAGCAAAGAATATAAGAAATGGAAGCAAAAAAATTGTATAGACGTTATAAGTTAGTTGAGATTAAAACTTCTTTGTGTTGGCTCGCTCATATTAGGTTGTTTTCTAAAAATCTTCTGTTTGTTTAGACTTTTGTATGTTTGTATGCAGAGCACTTCTTGTGTCAGAATTCTTAGTTGGTCTAAAAAGACAAATTAGTAAGTATTGAAACGAAACTGCATACCAATGGAGCGAATGAATATTGATGATTGTTATACTCTTATTAGTTAGTCATTGAGATGTAGTAGTAGTTTGTCCAGCATATTAACGAGCATGACTAAAAAGGATAGAGTAATTTCCATACTCCTATTTGGATTTTATTTTGGATTTGCACTAAAATTAAAAAATTCAACCGGTCGTTTTGAGCTTTAACATTTCATTCGGTGGTTTGAGACCTTGAGTAGCTTCATATGATGTATTATGACTTGCGTATATAGTTGGTTTTGACTTTCGAGAGGTTCGGAGTTGATTTGGAAGAGTTATTCTCAATTCGGAAGCTTTAAGTTGGAATAGCGGACCAAGATTTGACTTTTGAGTAAACGACCTCAGAATTGGGATTTGATGGTTTCAATAAATTTGTATGGTGATTTTGGGCGTACGTTCGAATTTGAATTTGGATGTTCCTAGAGGGTTTTGGCTCTATTTGTCGAAAGTTGGCAATTCGAAAAATTGGAGAGTTCATAAGTTTAACCGGGAGCTGACTTCGGTGTTATCGAAATCCTATTTTGGTTTTGAGACGTTGGATAGGTTCATCTAGTTGATTGGAATTTATGTGCAAAGTTTGATTGTGATCCGAATTGTCTAAATATGGTTCGGACGCGTTCGACGAAGTTGAAATATTTGAAAGTTAAGAGAATGATTTGATCTTCGATTCTTCGTTGTGATGTTTCGAGCCTTTGGATAAATTTGGATAATATATTTGGACTTGTTGGTATCACTAGACGGGGTTGCGAGGGGCTCGGGTGTGATTCTCAGTGGTTTCAGACTATTTCGGTTGAGTTTGCATTAGTGGTGTCAGGTAATGTATCGCATTCGCGAGGAGGTTCTCGTGTTCTCGTAGAAGAAGTAGGCTGAATGAGCTTTGTTCTTCGCGTTCACAGCTGTTGGAGTGAGTTCACGTAGTGTTGGGCAGGCTGACTCATCGCGTTCGCTTGAGGTGTTCGCGTTCACGAAGGTGTGCAAGTAGGTAGGATTTTGGATTTTGCGTTTGCGTTAGAGGGATCGCGTTCGTGCTGCATTGGAGTTCTTTGGTCATTGCATTCGCGACTGAAGCTTCGTGTTTGCGAGTGGGGCAGTGTGGTAGGTCGCGTTTGTGCATCGTGATTGCTGGGGCTCTGTCACAGTCCGGGAGGGTACCCTTGGACAGACTTTATAAGTTATGTATTTCGGGATTTTGAGCCCATTTCTCATATTTTGGACCCTAGGCTTGGAGAGGGCAATTTTTCATGGAGATTATTACACAAGACTTTTGGGTAAGTCACTTTCACTCATTTATGGTATTATTTCAAGAATCTACATGATTACTAACACCCAAAACATGGAATTTTAAGATGAAATTTGAGGGTTTTGTCTACACTTTAAAAGAGGTTATTTTGAGGAGTTAAGTACCGATTTGAATTCAGTTTTGGAATCTAATCATATATTTGGAATCGGTAGGTTATGGTCATCGAATTTTGATATTGGTTCCCAATTTGGGCACACGGGATCGGGTTGACTTTTATTGACTTTTTGGAAATTCTTCAAAGATCAAAATTTTATGGATTGAGATTGATTCCTATAGCATTGGATAACTTTCTTAGATGATGTTTAGCTTGGATTCACATAGTTGGATGGCTAGAGCGAGGCTTTAACGCGACTTAAGGTTGAAGACTAGCCCGGATGAGGTAAGTGTCTTGCCTAGCTTTGGTTTGAGGAAATTTTTCCTAATAAATATTATTGTTTCCTACATGCAGGGGTGATGTATATGCGAGATAACGAGCGTATACACATGTTCCATGGTATTCATTCTCGGGGTAGATTCTAGATTACTCTATCCTTTTTTTGGTTGTGGGATTCTACGTGTTCTATGCTTTTACTTGATGGAATGACTACGTGAGAACAATAAGCCATGCTAGAGAAAATACTTAGATTGATGATACTTTATGTTGAGCATGATGAACTATTCTTGAGATCATTGAGATGATTTAGATGTAGTCACACGTATATTATGAACACACATCTATATTTGTTATTCTTATGTTATGCCTTTAATTGATATCTGACAACTTGAGTTTCCTTACCCACATTAAATACTATGATTTGTCTTTTGATGCTTATTGGAGGCTTGATGATTGTTTGGACGATGTATTACTTGTTGGGTCCGTAGTCATACGTACATATCGGCATACATCCTACCTAGGGATCATCCTTTATACACATGCATACACCCATGCATGGTTATTCTCTGTTCATGTGCATTACATATGCTTATCTCTGATTCATATGCATATATTCCTGCATATGGTTCTCGGTTATGGATGGAGGTTATGGCATGAGGTTTCTGCCATACAGTTTTGTGGTAATGATGTTGATTTGGCACGCGAGTTGTCCTTGCAACACATAAGTTATTCGTGCCAATGATATTATTATTGGAGCGTGAGTTGTCTGTGCAACACGTGAGGTGTCCGTTCCATTGATATTATTATTGGCACATGATTTTTCCGTGCAACACATGAGTTATCCGTGCGATTGATATTATTAATGGCACGTGAATTGTCCATGCAGCATGTCAGTTGTCCGTACGATTGATATTATTATTGACACGTGAGTTGTCCATCAAATACGTGAATTGTCTGTGAGGTTGTTACTATTATTATCGGCACGCGAGTCGTCCGTGCGACTGTAGCGCATGAGTTGTCCGTGCCACATGTGGATATGGATCCATCCCTCAAGGGTCTCTCTCTCATGTTTCTCTCTTGATGGCATACACGCAGATTGTGAGGAAGGATCCGATGTGATGAGTTAGAGAGCATAAAGGTGAAAGCTTGGCTATTCAAGTGATTCTTTGTGCGTATTCATGCATTTACATGTTTGCTTCATGCATATCATCTAGATATGCTAGTTAATGCATTTTACATATGCACGAGACTTGTTGGACACTTAGAGGGCGTCAGATTAAGGTAAAAGATAGTTATCATCATACATTGATATACTGGACTTATGTAAAGGTTTCATGGACACGACACTCAGAAATGTATATGGAAGTGGATCATTGTTATGTACATGCATTTTACATTCATGTATGAGTATTTGAGCACACACTACGTGGTGCAACTGAGGAAGAAGTTCAAATTCCTGCTACTCATACTCCAGAGCAGATGGCTCATGGTTATCAGACCCCAACAGTTCTACCAGTTAGGGCGGTTCGACCCATTGTTGCTACACAGCCCCGGGAGAGACCCGCGATGTTAGCTGATAAGATGAAGAGGTTGGACAAGTTCACCAAGTTATTTCCCCCTCACTTTAGTGGTGCATCTTTCCAGGATGCCCAGGACTTCTTGGACCGTTGCCATGAGATTTTGCGCAACATGGGAATAGTGGAGTCCAATGAGTAGATTTCACAACATTTCAGATGCATAGTTCTTTCAAGTGGTGGTGGCAGGTGTACGAGCAGGGCAGGTCAGCGGGATCACCTCCTCTCACATGGCCTCAGTTTTTGCAGTTATTCTTGGAAAATTTTTGTCACTACCCAGACCCACGAAATGACCATGATGACGCCTAACACCCTTTGATAGGAATGCCAACAAATGCGGAGATCAACTCTAACAATAATAAGAAATAACCTCGAACTTTGCGCTATAACATAAATACTAAAATGAAAATATAACTGAAATCCACCCAAAATCTGGTGTCACTAAGTACGTGATCTCTAGAGAGTACGAAATGCAAGGTCTGAATAAAAATACAATAGTGTTAGAAATACATAACAATAATAGTAGAGATAGAAGGGACTTCAAGGCCTGCGAGCGAGAACAATAGTGCTACCTTGAATTCTCCGAAACAAATCCGATGGAAACTCCTAACGATCCCTTTACCCGCTATACCTGTATCTGCACACAAAGTACAGAGTGTAGTACTAGTATAACCGACCTCATGTACTCAATAAGTAGAAACCCTAACCTCGGAGAGAGCATGTGACGAGATAGGCCAATCCACAACTTGCTTCCAACAATCAATAACAGAGATAACAGCAAAATGATGATATGCACAGAAAAGCATCATAGTTAGAAACATGTTTATATCAATAAAAAATACGAGAAAATGCAGACATGTTCAAATATATATCATTCAAGGCATCAATGTCAATTAACACAAGGAAAGAAGTTCATCTCTGTGCCTGTGTGACTAGAATGTAAGCCCAATACGACAACATCATTGTGATAACCTGGTATCCAGTACAAGTACCTCTCAGTTACACTCTTAGCACTCTCCTGATGCCTAGAAAAATGCCCAGAATCATAAGATACACTCACACACACACATTCAGCACTGTACATGTGCCTCGACATGCTATCGCCTTACCAAGAATACCTAAATGTGCCTCGCTCTCTGGTGATTCCCTGACTCCGGAGGGGCGTATCCAAGCCCAAGCGCTAATCGGATCAAAGTCCACGATCAGTAACGTAATGCCTAATATAGGGCCTCGACAAGCATCGCCTCACAATCGATACCATTTAGCCCAATATAGGGCCTCGACGCAAGCGTAGCCTCACAAACAATATTACTCAGCCCACATGGGGCCTCAATGCAACGCCGTTTCTCAACAATATCTCTCATCCAAGTATGGGGCCTCGAGGCAAGTGTCGCCTCACAATAATATCAACATTACTCAACGGACCAAATCAGTCATCAATCTCCTCAGTCTCAATATGCCAACATTTCATAGTACGGATAATCAAAATACCGCACGGAATGTACCACCGTGCCACAACTTAGCTCAAGCCCGTGCTACACGAGGATACCAACAATATCTGAGATAATATATAAAATGTGTGAAGAGACAGATATATAACATGAGGATATAATATCATGACTGAAAATATGACTACGACAAAGGAAATAACTCAATCATGGAAAATAACCCTATCGTCTCAAACAGTTAAGCAAATATCCTAGACAAGATTTCTAACATGAATAATAGCTCACGTAGTCATTCAAGTGAATAAAACATGGAATGAAAGAGGAATGAAAGCAAATAAGGCTTACAATAGCCTAACGTTTACTTGGATCATGAAAGATCACGGTGCATGCATATACGCACGTCACCTTGCATATACGACACTCCAACACGTAACAACTATAATGGCATACATAGAATACCCTGAATCCAAGCCTAGGCAAGATACTTACCTTGCTCCGAAATTCGATAATTGGCTCCAACGCCTCTCTAACACCTCAAACCAATGCGAAATGATCCTAAACTAGCCAAAGAACGTGCAAACCAATCAAATTATAGTCAAAGACTCATAATTTAACAATTAGAAATAATTATCAACTCCACATGAAAAGTCAACAAAGTCAACCTCCGACCACGCACTCGGATTAAGAAAATTCTCGAAGATAAATTTTACTCATAGCACTACAAACTCAAATATATGATTTATTCCCAATTCCATATTCAATTTCGTGATCAAAACTCAAAAATATCATTTCTAGGTTTTCTTTAAAATCCCACAATTTTAACCTCAAAATCATGAATATACTAGCCTAAATTCATACATATTCATGAAATATAATCTGAAGTGGGTTAGAAATACTTAACCTCAATAAGTGGGTGAAATGGCTCTTCTAAATCGCCCTATAATCAGCTTCAAATGAGAAAATGAGATGAAAATAAAATAAGTCCCGATTTGCTAACTTATACATTACCCATGCATTACTCTTCGCGAACACGACATATGCCTCGCATTACCGTAGCACAAATCAGCTTCTGCTCCAAAACCTTCTTCGCGATTGCGAGGTAGGCCCGCGAACACGAAGCCTTACTAGGCCATCCTTATGCGAATGCGATCATGCCTTCGCGAACACGAAGGCCAAGCCTCCATCTCTAGCTTCTTTATCGTGAATGCGACCTCCATGTCGCAAACGCGGAGTACCACAACCTCAAGCCTTCCTGAAAATGACTCATCCATCACGAACACGAAGACAGATGACCACCTGCTCAAGTCCGTCACTGCGAACACATGCTTCCCACCGCGTTCGTGAAGAACAAACTCAGAACCAACAACAGCAAAATACTATGAAACACACCCGAGGCCCCGGGGACCCTGTCCAATCGTACAAGCCAGTCCAAATACCTTATCCAAACTTATTCAAGCGCTCGAAACACCACGAATAACATTAAAACCAAGAATCGACGATCAAAATCCCTCTCTTAACTTTCAAACCTTCAAAATTTGCCGAACGCGTCCGGATCATACTTAGATATGATGGATCACGACCAAAGATCAGACACATGTTCCAATCAACTAAATGAACTTATCCAAGTTCCCGAAATACTATCCAGAGTCCGATAACACCAAAGTCCGCTCCAAGGCAAACTTAGCAAATTCAAGGATCTTCTAAATGAATACTCCCAACTATAAGTGCCAAATCGCTCTCGGACCGACCGATACTCAACTGGAACATACTCTCAAGTCCGTAATCACCTTAGGGACCTTTAAATCCTGATTCTGAGGTCGTTAACCCAAAAGTCAAACCTTGGTTAACTCTTCCAGCTTAAAGCTTCCAAACTAAGAATTATTCTTCCAAATCAACTCCGAACTTCTTGAATGTCAAAACCAACTACACATGCAAGTCATAATGCATAATTTACGTTACTCAAGGTCTCAAACCATCGAACGACATGCTAAAGCTCAAATCAACCGGTCGGGTCGTTACATTCTCCCCCATTTAAATATACATTCATTCTCGAACATGCCAAGAGTCATTCCCAAGCTTCCAAATAACTGTATAAGCTCCCACATGCACACACCGATGCCACCTCAATCCGTATATGCATATCAACACACCTTTGACTGAAGATCCTTCCTATGACCTTAGCCCACAAGCCTTAGAACCAAATTTCGACATTCGAAATTCCCTATCAGATCCAATTCTTGCACACATACACTGTATAAACTCCAATGAGCCATTTTAAAGCATAATTATGCACCTAAAATATAACCACATGATGCACCGCATAACTCCTATGCCCACAATAATATCTTTCAATCATAATAGCGGCTCACTACCGAACACGGTACTAGTAATATACCTCATGACACATGAAAATCCCTTTCTAAACCTCATAATATTGCAATGAAGAAATAGATGTACAAAATCTCATAACCGCCTGTCAAATCAATAAATTATGGAGTTCTTTCGCTCGACAGGAACCATTACCGTATTCCGAGATGATTAGTGACATTCCTTTTCCAAACATATATTATACCAATCTGATTGTACCGATTCCTGGTACAACAACCTCATCTCACCCAGTACAAGTTGCTCGGCTGACAAGCCATATAAAAAACCATCTAAAATCTCATACACGCGATCCGTGCGACAAACAAGCCACAACTCAACTATGACCAATAAGGAAAGGAAACCCAAGTACAGAACTATCCAACACTCGTAACAGATACACCAACCAAACAAAATGTTATGAATCTATCCCACAAAGGAGAATCAAAACACATAAAATAAGTATAGGAATCGTACCAACATCTTACCATTTGCGGCACACAATCCGATCCACACATAGTATTATTGCCGCGTGCAACCCGATATGAACATTATACACGTGGTGGCGTGCCACCCGACCCAGACATAATAATCTGCATGGGAACACTCATCGAGCCAACAGTGTAGTTACCCAATCTTGTTGTTATTCATGTAATCTCCATGAGTTAGAGGAATTGAGTTGTGATCCATATTAGATATCATGTTTAAGCTAAATGATGGTACTGTTGGGATCCACAAAGGTCGTTTCTGCTGTTGAATTATTTGCTTAGATTGCAGTTATGTACTCAGTCGCATCCATCATTTGCATATCATATCTCAGTCTCTTTTATCATTTATTGTTACATAATGTATCATTGTTTGGGCTGATTGGCATGGGATTTGTGAGCCCGAAAGACTAGAGAGGTTGATGACTGAGTGAGGCCGAGGGTCTGATTGTGAGTGATATTTATGGGATCGGGTTACACATCGCAACAAGTTTTATTGATTCATGACGGGATCTAGCTGCACGCTGCAGCATGCCATGTTGGCTTATATTAGCGCTTGGGCAGGATCCGCCCCTCCGGAGTCTGACATACCTGCAGTGAGCGCAGGTACCGTTGAGTGTTGAGTGCGAGTGCCGAGTGATTGAGAGTGTCCAATAATTGGGAATGCTGAGTGATTGAGCGTGCTGGGTGAGGTTGAATACCTCGAGAGCATGAGTATATGAGTTCATCACTATGTTGCATTACAGGTGACATGCATATTTGACATGTAGACATAAAGATGTAATATTCCTCATGCTGCTATACTTGGCATATTTTACCAGTGTTGAGTGAATCGAGTCCAACCCTGCACCACTACAAAGTGGAAAAAGCGGTCGATGCAGCTTTTACCCGAGAAGGTCGGGATTGAATCCACAGGGAGCTAGAACAATGTTTGGAGTTGGATTTCTATCTAATCTAGCAGTGCGTAGTGCTCTTGATTACACTTCCAATCATATTTGTTTGTTTGTTACTTCTAATTTTATGCTAATGAGATGCGAAATTAAGCTAAGTATGAATGCTTTTAAGGTTTTCTAAATGGTTAACGAGGCACTAGGGAAGTGACTTTCCCCTAGGTGAATGCTTGACGGGTTCTAAAGCCTAAGGCAAAGTTATTATGTTTGGAATCGCAATATAGCCAATGCACGACACTACTCACTCTATACCTCTCGGTAGATTGAGTGACTTTGCCCTAATTGACTTTCTCAAGACCAATTGGGTGTCGAAATTATGCAAACAATGTAGGCTCAAGTCGGGTATTACTATCTCTAGGTTAACCCTTTAATTGGGGCTATCAATATCTTGAATACGCCCCAATTCGTTGTTGGACTGATTTTCCTAGACTCAAACTCTCTTTCTCATGAAGAGCCCAAGTCAAAAAGGCACAAATTAGTGTTTGCAACCACTAATTCAACATGGAAAACACAAATCAGTCCAAATATCAACCACCCATAAACATCTAAGCCTTAAAACAAAAGACCCATCAAATACCCACACTAGGGTTAAGCCACAACCCTAGCTAGTGGGTCTAGCTACTCATAATAATGGAAGAAATAAGGTATTTAGATGAAGAACAACCCATATAATATGATTAAAAACTAAGAGTTAAAGATTTAATGTTAAACCAACTATAAAATTACTCAAAATAGGCTAAAACCACCGTTCACGTGCTCAACTAAAAGTTAGATGACCTAAAAATCTGAAAAAGAAGTATTTATACAAGGCCAAATTTTCTGGACAAAAATACCCCTGACGGAGGTACCGCAGACAGCGGAAAATGCATGCTTTTGGCTTGATTTATGAGTCTCTGAATCTGTCCACCACGGACCGCATAAAATGCATTGCGGCCGCGGTGGCTTCACTGCGGTCCACACAAAATGGACCGCGGACCGCAGTGGCTTCCAACTTCCAAACTCCCAGCTCTCTGAATTCCCTCTCCGCAGACCGCATAAAATGGATTTCGGCCGCGATGAGGCTACTGCGGCCGCGAAGAATCTACCGCGGACCGCAGTGCTTGAGCTTCTAAAATTGCATCTCTCTGATCTTTTCCACCGCGGACCGCACTAAATGGACTGCGGCCACGGTGGGTCTGCTGCGGCTGCAGTGGATTTTATGCTGCAGCAGTGCCTTGACTTGTTCTTGGTACTTGTGCAGGTTTCACTCCTTTGTTTGAGCTGGTTTTGACTACTTGTCACTTTTTTGACCAAACCCTGCAAACAAGTACAACATGTAAGCCTTTGGGACTATTTGTATACATTTTTAATCAAAACTCAAGTAAAAAAAGAGTGTAAAATGAACTAGACTCTCTAGTTATTAACTCCCCCAAACTTAAGCTTTTGCTTGTCCTCAAGCAAACAAAATAAGTCCAACCTCCTTAAGAATACAACCAAGAAAATTCAGCTGACCTAAAGTGACCTCATCTAGCATCAATTAGGACTAACAATTGACCTCAATTCAAATGAATCATTAACAACATTCAACCTTTTAAACACCATGGTTTTAGTGCAATACAAAAGCATCAAGAATTGACTCAACTCATCAAGGAAACTCTTTCTACTACTTTGGTCATTGTGGGACCCAAACTCATACTCCTCAACTCTCCATAAGAAAACCTCACTTTTAGGTTGTAGCACTCAGAACGAGGATTGTGGAAAACACACTCATCTCTCTCAAGGAAAGGTCATAAGTCCGGCTCTAAGTACCATAAGCTTGCCCCTTATGTGAGTCACCACTAATGTAAGCTTCATTCAAATCAAGATCATATAGGGCTTTTGTGGAGATAAGTGAAGGCTTTTGGTTCAAGGTAGGAAATATTTGGTCTAAGTAGGTTCCATCTTCCCTTAAGAACTTCATTTGCTTCATTTTGGCACACATTCTCTTAACTTTTTAAGTCATTTACTTCTTTCTTAGGGGTTAGAGAGACACACTGTCACTCTTTCTTGCTCATTTCAAACCTTTTTCTCCTTTCTAAACTTTCCACGCCTTTCATCATTTTACTTTTATTGAATCCCTTCATTTCTTCTATATTGTTCATTCTTTTTGACTTTTTGATTTTCTTTCTTTTTCTTTTTGCCTTTCCTTTTCTTCGTTTTTGCACCTTTTACCACTTTGTTGCATTCCTCGTCTCCCCCCCAAACTTATGCTTTTTCCTTGTGCTAAGGAAAGATAGGGTGCCAAGAGAGGGTCTTTTTAAAATGGGTAAAGGCTTGTATCATGGTTTTTGAAGGAAAAAGGGCTATGGCTCAAAGGGGTTGACTATGGACATTATCATTGGTAGGCTATGGATGTTTTCAAGATATCATTCGGATCAAGGAGCGCCTATAATCACTTCTCAAGTCAAACTACATTTAGGATTTCTCCTAGACAAACATTCAGGGCAAGTCCTAGACTCAATGGCACGGGACTTGGACTTGCAATTCAAATTCTCACCACACAAGTTATAGGATTGCTAAAGAGACAGAGTCGAGGGCCCACAATGACCTTAGCTAAGCTTTGAGCAACACAAATGGTCCCGAAAAACCACTTGATTATTGTCGGCCAACGCAAGAGTCTCAAGGTCACAACTATCACTATCCTATACACACCAGTTTGTTTTTGACCATAAGATCAAAGACAAATGTGTTAGGCCCAAGTGAAGCTTTGCCTGAGGCAGTATTACTCACTAGCTACTATTTACACAAAAACAAAAAGAAAACAGACTCAAACCCTTAAGAAGGTTGTCATGCCATCCATCATCGGGAAGAGCCACCCGGTTCACACAAAGTCCACCTTTGGAAAGAACCATGGCATTAAGAAAACCAAAGGCTTATTGCACACAAAACTCAAAATAAGAAGCTACGAAAATTAAGTAAGAAGCCATGAAAGAAAATGCGGAAAGTAAAATGAATATGTACAATAGGGGATTTAGACGAATATACAACAGAGGGAATGAATATATAAATTAGAAAGTAACTATATATACAGACCAAGGTTGCAAAATACGTAAACTGAAATAAACTGGTAAAATTATATACATACCGAAAGTGAAAAAGCATAATAAAAACGAAAATAGTATCATATTTACAATCCAACATCATCAAAATAGGGCTACCCCCTCAGATGAAAGCTAGCATTGTCCTCAATGCTAACTAACCAAAAATATCTCAAGAAAAGATAGAGAGTAAAGAAAACTCCCTATTGGTCCTGGGTCTGCATGGGATCATGAGCCTAGGTCCCTGGGTCCTCTGACTGCTCGGGAACCTGTAATTGGATCCCTGTAACCTGTGCCTGCACTGGGACCTGAGGCTGCTCTGAGACCTGGGGCTGGCTAGAAGAACCTCCCTACGGTCCTCCAACTCAATGACTGCATCATCTGCTCGGGGGATCACTCTCCTCCTCTTTGGTGCCCTCTCCAACTCCTGCACCGGCTCAATCTGAGCTGCTGGAACTGGGTCATGCAAGAGAAGCTCCAATGGCAAGTGATCAATAGCCTTCATCTTCTCCACTTCTGCCCTCAATTCCTTCACAGACTCCCTGGAGGCTTGAGTCTTTCTCAGCTTCTTTGTCTCCTTTGTCAGCTCTGTCAATGCCTTCCCATGAGCACCTACAGCCTCCAGTATCGACTGCTGGTTCTCCAAGATCTTCTTCTGGTTGGCCAGAAGCTCCTTGAGAGTCTCTTCCACTGACTCTGGAACCTGTGGCTGTGGGGGTACGGACTGGGCTGCCACCGAGGTAGAAAGCACTGACTGGTTAGGAGTAGCTGCCTGCATCCAGTTGTTGATACTGGCAAGGGTTTGGCTCAAACGGTGGGCAGTCAATGGGTAGGCTGTGGATGAGGGAATATCTGGAGTGGTAGAAGTAGAGGGTCCTCGGCAATATCTGGTGTAGCTGAGGGAGGCTGAGCAGAAGGGACTACCACTACTGGCTCTTCAGACTGTCCAGTAGAAGTAGTAGCTTTTCCTTTAGGATCTTTGGTTTTGGGGTTGTCATCACCCTTTAGGCTGTACCAGGAAAAAGGCATCTTCGGTTTTGTTTAACCAAAAAATGGAATTTCGATTAAAGCTTATAATTTAGAAGAACAAGGGTTACTGATAATCGAAAGAATGTATAAAAGAAAGCAATTTGGATAGCAAGAATGTAATCAAGAGAAACAAGTAAACTAAAGTATATTCAGATAGTGTTTCCTGTCCCCACAATTGATCAGTTATCTCCTTTTTATAGGTACCTTGGAGATATGCGTTTTGCCTATGTCATAATAAGGCTATTATGGACAATTAAAGACATTAAAGACATTAAATGCTACGTTACATAATCATTATATTTAATACAGATTCTCTAACATTTTTGGTATTTAATGCTCATTAAATACTGTATCTGGACTCTCGTGTGCAGTCGGATTCATTCTCTTTGACTCTTGGGCTTAAATGACTTGAACAGGTACGAGCGTTGCCTCTTTTTGAATAACCGCTCGTGCCTCTTCTTTTGCTCTCTGCTCGTATCTATTGCAACTCGTGCCTCCTTACCAGTTGTAATTCTTTGACCAGTCACGACACGTCATCTTCATACCTCTTTAATATGTAAACCCAATTTTTCCAATACAGATAGTCCCCCCACTTGCCATTTATTCATCAATTGAATATTTGGGAAGTGGATTTCATTAAAACGAGAATTTTTTTCACCATTAATGCTATGACAGAATCGATGCTTCAATTGTCACTTCCATTTAATGCGTTTCACACATGTCACCTTCTTATTAGTTCTGCAGTTTTGCAGCACTTTTTTAGGCTTTATTTATGACTTCCCTACTTACGAAGCGTCAGTTATCATTATTATGGTCCTTCTATCATTACACTTTTTCTCTTGACGGTTGCTTATAAATATAACTTCCTTCTTTGTCTTTACCACATAAAGTTTATCGAATATTCAATTTCTCAAATCTTTGTTTGCTTCTTCCTCGTATCATCATGTCTTCATCAAACCCTAACCCTAGTAAGGTCTCCATAGTTGATAATTTCCCTAACGCTCCCAGTAGGAGCAGAAGAGGAGGTAGACTCCGTAATTTAGGATCTTCATCTGCACGCGGCTCTTCTATTCCTTCTCCTAGTTCTGGTCCTTCTTCTAGAACTAGGGGTTCACTTTCACAAAGATCTTCTTCAAGAGGTAAAGAACCTTCTGAACCTCTTCGTGAGCCTACAGTAGAGGAGATAGTTCCTTCGGAACTATCTTTTTATCATGACAGAGAATCTCTTAGGAATCAAGTCTCTGGTTTAGATCGTGCTGATATCTTTCCCACTCAAATTACAGAAGTTTTGATTCTTGTAGTTCATGGAGATTGCCATTGGAGTAGTGACTTTCCTATTATTATCCCCAATCCAAACCAAAGAATTACCTCCTACATAACTAGGTATTCTTTTGTTTATACATACCCTTTCACCTTAGGGTTTAACCGGCTATTGACCCTGTTATTCTTGAGTTTTGTCGTTTCTTTGATGTCTGTTTGGGTCAATTGGCCCAATCGTATGGAGGGCTGTTTCCTGTTTGAGGCACTTGTCCAACACAGCTGGTGTTCCCTTTACTTTCCCTCATTTTATTCACCTTTATTCCCCTAGGCTTTTCCGCAATGGTGTTTTCACACTAGTAGCCAGGAGTAAGAGAGTTTTGGTGAGCCCTGAGGATGACAAAGACCGTGACTGGTATGCCAGGTTTGTTGCTGTCCCCACTGTTGGTTTAGTGGGTGAAGATAATGTTCCCTTCCCTGAGAAGTGAAATTTTGCACATGAGTCTTTTTAACTTTCTCGTGCCTTTTTCCTTCAAGTTTGTGAACTTTTCTAATTTTGCCTCCCTTCTTTTAGCAACCATGGGAGTTGGGGAAAGTGTTCCCAATTTCCGTGATTGGGTAGACAAGTTACTAAAGACTGCACCAATGGATAGTAGATCTTGGAAGACACTTTCTAACCGATTTGGCTGGAAAGTAAAAACTCATGGTAAGAGTTTTTGTATTATTTCATTTTTCATATAATGTTTTTTTAACACTAATTTCAATCCTTCTTTTTATCAGGATTTGCTATTCGGGGAGTTACTGCCGAGGCGGTTACGGCTTCCCACATCTCTTCAGGAACCCGTATCTCTTTAGAGAGGGCTCAAAAAATAGTCTTGGGTTCTTCATCAAAGAGAAAAGTTGTTGAAGAAGAAGATTCTGAAGAAGAGGAAGACGAGGACTCTTTGGTGAGAAGGCCTCGAGCTCGAAGATACATCATTTTTGATGATGAAGCTGAGGCATCCCCCCGCCATTCTATTGCTTTTACCGAGCCTGCTGAGGCCCCGGTGGTGATTCCCATATCTGATGATGACGCTGCTCCCGCTGCTGCTTATGATTCAGTTGAGCAGCTTTTTATTAGCGGGTTTGGTAATGAAAGCTTAGGCCCAGTTTCTGATGAAGATCCCCTAGCTTCTTTTTCTACTCCCGTATCTGTGATTCCTTCTTTGCCAGTCTCGGCTGTTTCTGCTCCTCCCCAGGCTGCTGTCTTTACTACTTCTACCGTTCCTCCTTCGGCAACTCCCCCTCGGATTCCTCACCATGTAGAGGTTGGCTCCTCAAGTGGAAGTGGTGCCATGAGGCAAGTAATTATTGAAGTCCCCGCTGAGGGTAATCTTCTAAGGAAATCAGGTCAGGCGGACGTGTGGCTAAAGCCCTTAATTGGTCCGATTGAGAAGGCTAAGTTGGAGAGCCATAGTTCCTTGACGTTGATGAATGATATTGTGCATGCCACTTTGAAGGTATTCATCTTCTCTATCTTTTTTCTTTACTTCATGGCTTTTCTATCTTTGGGATTCTTATTTCTCTTCTTTTTTTTAGGCCAATCTTATCGGCACAAAGATGATGAAAAGAGTTACCTCCTCAGAACAGATTGCACGTGATTCTCAGCTAGAGGCATTCAATTGGAAGGAACAGTACGAAAGCTTGCAAATTGATATGGAATATTTGGAAGAGAGTAAGAGTACCTTGGAGCAGCAGGTTCGGGCCTTGACTTCGAAATTGGGGATTGTAAAGGCTTCTTTGAGTCAAGCAGATAAGGAAAGAGCTCGTCTTGAAACTTCCTTCTCAGAGCAGCTATCCAAGGCTAGTGAAGAGAACAAAGAGTTAAAGGTTCTCTTAAGTGAAAAAGAAGCTTACGCCGGGGAGCTTGTGCAGAATTTGACACAAGCACAAGAAGACCTTCGAGTTTCTTCTGATAAGATTTGTGATTTGAAAAACTCCCATGCCTCTCTTCAAGCCTCCTACACATCTGCCTTAGCTGAAAATGAGAAGTTGAAGAGCGAGATTGCTGACTGGGAAAGGGATTACGAGATCCTTGAGGATAAGTCTGCTATGGAAGTAAGTTGGGCGTTTTTTAATTCACGCCGTGATACCCTAATTGAAGCTGGCCAAGGAAATTTTGATTTAGAGTCTGAGTTGGCTAAGATCAATGAAACTATTGAGAAAGCTCAGCAAACTCAAGATTTTCCTTCTCCCGTGGCCGAAGCTTCCGTGAATGTTGATGTTGATACGGGTACCCCAACTCTTTCAAGCCCAGTTGAGCCTGTTGCTGCAAGTCAAGCTGATCCTACTGTTGTAAGCCAAGTTGATCCCGTTGCTGTTGATGCACCTTTTTCAGTTCCCTCATCTTCCTAGTGATAAGTTTAAGTTGTTTGAATTCTCTCTTCTTCTTTTTTCTTCAGGTACCTTTTTGGAAGGTTATGTTTAAAACCCTTGGTTTCATTTGAGGGTTTGCTTTTTAAAACTTAAGTCCCCAGACCTTTTATGGGGCAGTATGTATAAACAATTTGCAGCTCCTATGACTAAGTTCTTACTTAGTCTTAAGCTTTTTAATATTTTAGAAGTTTTCTCGTTATTATCTTGAACTTCTATTTAATTTATTCTTGCCTTTATTTCTAAGGACTTATAGAATAATCTGCATTTTTATTCTTAGAAAATGCTTCTATTGTCTTCATGAATAACTAAATTAGATATGAATTTTATAAAAAGAGGGCCCATTTATATTCGACACTTAATGAAGAAGACGTCTCAACTTCATAATGGTGTTAACATACGATAAAAGAAATAGGAATATACATGTTTCTTTGAAATAACTTTGACAAGTTTTTATTTGAACCTTGTCTAGTTTTGAATAATCACTTTACATGTATTTGAATTTCATCTATAACTTTCTCGTAACTGTTTTTCTTGTAACAGATTTAAAGAAGAAGAAAAAATAAACACGTTGTTTTTATTTATAACCCGTTTCAGTACATAGCCTTTACCCTAACTATAATAAGGTTTTCTTTGGCCTTAGCTCGTGACTTCTGCACTTGTCTTATTCAATGAGTGAACTTTTCAGGCTTAATCTTTGATTTTTCTCAATCTTCTTTGCCTTTGTACACATGCCTGTGTATATTATGTAGTCCCCCAAGTGTTTGAGTGTTGAAGTATGAAGCCTCGAGCACTTGATTATTCCTCTCATTCGGTCCTTTCCCTGAAAAAAGGAAAACAACACGGGACTCGG